>NW_024582855.1:33120-72826 GCF_018398535.1 Haplochromis burtoni | reverse complement strand
TTCCACTCATGCAGGTACGCATGCACTGAAACACACACGAGCAAGTGTTTGGAAATCCCCATCCAAAGTATTTTACGATACGTCTGCAGGAGCAGACGCAAAATAATCTGCTGTAAGAACATCACTGAATATTAGGCCTCGGAAAAGTATTCAGATCCATATCAAGTAAGGAAAAGTGTGTGTGTGTGTGTGAGTGCACTGAATGAAATCAGTTGATGTGAAGTGGTGTGTGTCTCTGGACGCTATTTCAGACGGTGTTGCAACAC
The DNA here is from genome assembly GCF_018398535.1 of Haplochromis burtoni. Lineage (NCBI taxonomy): Eukaryota > Metazoa > Chordata > Actinopteri > Cichliformes > Cichlidae > Haplochromis > Haplochromis burtoni. The sequence continues at coordinate 72,560 of NW_024582855.1, read as the reverse complement.
TGAGCTGTTTACCTTGTGAGATCAAACACTCCACAAAAGGCACAAACTCACACATACACGCACACACACAAATGTACACATGTACACATACACAAATGCTAGCTGTAAATGTTAAAAAGGCTTCTTCAGTTACCTGCTCGGAGGGTGGATCGAAGAGAAATCAAACATACCTCTTTTCTGCACTTGTGCTACAATCAGATGATTTAAAAATGATTTATTTTGATCAAGAAAGGATAAAAACGTGAAGGCAAAGTGAAAACTGTGTGACCTGCATGCTGCAAATAACAAAAGCATTGAGCAGTCAGACTTGAAGACTTCATTTTTCCACAACTTTGATATGCCCTCATTAGAGTGGAAGTCACCACAGCAACATCCTCCTCTGTCAAACCAACCCTTTGCATGTCCTCCTTCAGTACATCCATGAATCTCCTCTGAGGTATTCCTCTTTTCCTCTTGCCTGGCAGCTTCACAATCAGCCATCTTTGTCCAATATACCCACGTTCCCTCTGCACATGCCCAAACCATCTCAGTCCTGTCTCTCTATGTTTGTCTCCCAACAGCTCCACCTGAGCCATCCCGTTGATGCACTCATTTCCAATCTTGTCCAATTGGTCATTCCCAGTGAGAATTTTAGCAGTGCCACAGTCTCTAAAAGATACAGCATAGCAGGTTTCCCCATCTTGTAAACTTTCCCTTTCTACTCTTCCTGCCATCCATCCATCCATCTTCTTGCACTTATCAGGGGCAGCAGCCTAAGCAGAGAAGCCCAGACCTCCTTCTGCCTGGCCACACCCTCTAACTTGTCTGGTGGAACACCAAGGTGTTCCCCGGCCAGCCGAGAGATATAATCTCTCCAGCGTGTCCTGGGTCTGCCCCGGGGCCTCCTCCTGGTGGGACATGCCTGGAACACCTCACCCAGCAGGTGCTTGGGAGGCATCCTAGTCAGATGCCTGAACCACCTCAACTGGCCCATCCAGAGCTCCTCCTGCATGGCTGAACTCCTCACCCTATCTCTAAGGGAGAGGCCAGCCACCCTTCAGAGGAAACTCATTCTGCAATCTCATTCTTTCGGTCGCTACCCACAGCTCGTGACCATGGGTGAAGGTGGGGACGTAGACTGACAGGTAAACTGAGAGCTTCACTTTTCACTCAGCTCTCTGTTCACCACAGTGGACCAGTACAGCATCTCCATCACTGCAGCAGCAATCCATCTGTCGACCTCTCGCTCCCTTCTCCCCTCACTCGTGAATAAGACCCTGAGATACTTAAACTCCTTCACTTTGGCAGGAACTCATCCCAGAATGAGCCACTCTTCGGAGGTGCTGATTTTCATTCCTGCAGCTTCACGCTCGGCTGTGAACTGCTCCAGTGCGAGTTGGAGGCCTGTTATCCTTCTGTCACAATTTATGTCTGACAATATAGAAATAAAGTAAGGTAATGCATTACTTTTTTGAGAAGTACCCCGGATGGAAACACGCATTAATTCATAAAGTGATGGTAACGTACAAAGTGACACCATGGATATGCCTGCTGTGCTCACACAAACCTCTGTGTGATGCTTGAGCTGACTGACGAAGTAGCTTTGATTTTTAACCTCTTGTTTTTCAGCAAGAATAAAAGGCTTGAAGGACTGCTGCACACAGTCGGCATCAGCAGAGTCTCCAGATGTTCACGACTTATATTAGGATGATTTCTGTGTGAAACCACAACACGAGTAACCAAAGACTGACGCACAAACATACAGAGGCTGTTTGTGAACGGTCATGTGTGCGAATGTTTGAGCACAGAGATAATAAAATGTGTTTAATCTGTGTGGTCTCAGCTTTCAGACTGTGAGCTTTTTCTCACGCTGCTCTATAGATACACATGTGTGTTTGATGTTAAAGGACAGTACCAGCATTAGTTACTCTCAGGCCTCATCAGGCTACATTTATTTTTAACTTAACTATTAAGAGGCCTTCAGAGTGTTACGTGAATGTCTTTGTCCCTCCTGGCTGAGCAGTAAAGCTAAATGTCCAAACCTCACAGGCTGCTTTCATGTGGGCTGGATTTATTGTCCACGTTCAATCAGCAGCTCGCACAGAAGCTCCACACAAGTCGCTCAGGCAAACAGGAAGTTCTGTGCAGGCAAGTTCACACTTCTAATGTCTGTGTGTGTGTGTGTATCTCTGTATATGTCTGTCCAGGATGTCACGGCGAGTGGGACAACGTTTCATGTTGGCCGAGCGCCGCGGTCGGCGATGTGCTGACCTTACACTGTCCCACCCCCTTCCTGCTGCTTTTTCACAAGAACGGTGAGCTTCTTCTCAGAGACACACTTCCTCCTGCTGCCCTTCAATCATCTTTGTTAACACACACACACACACACACACACACACACACACACACACACACACACACACACACACACACACTTGACTTGCTAAAAAAAACAAAAAGTGTGTTCTGGAAATTATACAGACTTTCAGTTAAAGGAAGCTTCAACTTCCCCCGACATGTAAAACATTTTAAGACAGCTGACACTTAGTATGACCCCGCCACACAAAGTCTGAGGACTCAGCACTGTGCAGCAGTTTATGGACTGTTTAAAGACTGTGGCATACTCAACATTTTATTATTTATTATAATTTAGTTTTTGTGTGCTTGAAAACTTTGAAATCTTCATCTTGTTGAACTCTGATACAGAAAAATAATCCTTTTTAAGTATCCAGTGGATTCACTCAAATGCCACCAGTCCCAACACTAATAAGAAGGAGTGATTAAGTAAGCTTAAGTGAAAAGATGTTTGCTTTTACTACCACTGAAATTCTTTAATACTTGTTGTATTTTCAATATAACAGAACGTCTTTGACCTCTTTCTTTTTTAACTTTCTGCCATTCTCACTTTGACTTGTGGCTCTTTTATCGTCTCCATCCAGTGCTTCTTGAGCTGCTTCTGTTAATGTTTGTGATCATTTGCACAGCGGCTGACGCCATCTGTCCGACCCTCTGTGATTTCCCTCAGTAGCATCAGTGAGCGGCTGGTTTATCCTCCTCTCGCTGCCTCTGCAGAAACACACAGCATTAATACATGAGCACCACAATCAGCACCACAGACGAGAACAGTAGCTGCTCAGTATCAAAAGTCCTCACTGAGGCCTACGCATGTGCCTGCCTCTGATGACAGCTGTTTGAGAGGGTAAAAACGGACATGTGTCATCATTATGCTGATTCTTTGAGTGTCCAGGTTCCTGTGGCTTCAAAACAAGCCCAAATCATGAGCCCTCCACCACCATGCTGACAATTGTGTTTGGTTTTCTCCAAATGTGGCGCTCTGATTAGGAACAAACATCTCCACTTTGTGTTTGTCTGTCCAGGCAACTGCTGCTGTGAATCTGATTGCACTGGTGTTATATAATTGTTATTCTAGTTATCCAAATCTAAAATCTGTGGACAAATATCACTGAAGCTTTAAAAAAAAAATCAGGGCAATATATCTTTATATGCAGCACTGATGTTAGGTTTCATGAAATCTACTAGTTCAGTTCTAAAAGGCTCTAAAACCAGTCGGTTTTCTTTCAGGCAACCTCAGCAGGAACTGTACAGAGAGTGGCTGGTCCACCGTCTATCCCGACTACATCATCACCTGCACAAGCACCTTAGAGACCCCAGAGACAACCAAAAGGGCAAGTTTGACGTCTGCGGTGTGTTTACGTTTGTGCGCCTGTGAGCGCAGTTATGAGTTATATGAAGCACCACTGTGATTGGAGTTGAGCTGCTTGTGAACAACTCTTTTAATCCTTTTCCGGCCTGAACCTTTTTAGCTGGCGAATTCATTCAGTTTTCTCATCCTCTCTCAGTCCAATCTCAGGTAATGTCTAGCAATTAGAGCCTTTACATGATAACATAACATAATATATAAGAAGGACTGAATTTTTTGTCTTTACAGTGTAGAAACTGGTGTGTGTTTGGAGCCTGATCAAAGTTGTGTGTTTGGTTTTCATATCTACTTTGTAGCGGCTGAAACTCTCAGGTCTGTTGTCTAATGAAGCTGAAGGCCTTGGACCCGTCGCTGTTAATGCAACATTGTCAGTATTGGTTTATCAGGGTTCCTGGATTCTCAGATGAGGTAGAAGATTAATCAGAGCGGTTGCAAGGTGGTTAATTTGAAACTGCTTGGATGGTTAAAAACATGCTAACTATAAAGAAAACATGAAAATATTAAATCACTCATGGATCAAATATCATTGATACACCACAGCTGTTGATTTACGATGTATTTACCTCCATGTATAGCTTTTATGTATCAACTACACGTGCATACACTTAATAATTTGAGGGAATAAAACTATTTTTTTATTCTTTTTCATCCTTTTTTAAATTTTCCCCTCAAAATGATATCAAATTATAACCAAAAAGGTTAATGTGTGTGTTCATCAGTGTTTTTATAGGACATAATTAGGAAACAAAGGAAGCATAAGGATAAAAAACAAATAAAAATCAGTTGTTGAAGCATCTTTTCACAGAAAAAAAATGTTTACCTGTTCCTAATAAATGTAGCTTCTGGCTCTTTACAGTAGCAGTTCACGTGTTCATCTGACAAGCAAAAGGTCTTTGGTTTGGTTCTGGGAGGAGACCCAAATGCTTCTGGGGTTGCATCAGGAAGGTCACTGTAAAAATCTGCCAAATCAAACATGCAAAGCTCCCTGCCGCGCTGACCTCTTTCAAATAAGGGAGCAGCTGAATGTAGCTTTAATCATAAGAGTTTAAAGTTTAGTTGGAATCCTTTGAAGTGAATTTTCACAGTGCAAGTGAAACTGTTGTGTACAGGTTTTAGCACCGTTTTCCGTTTGGGTTCTGATCACAAAAAATGTATATGCCACGTCCCACGCAGCACATGCTCGGCCTGTGGATGATGTTGGGAGAGTTCGTGGGCTGATTTGACCCACTTTAAAATGCTTGCATTGCAAGAGGAAGCAAACCAACCACAGAACAGTTGCAGATAAATCATTTTTACCGGATTTGATTGGGAAAAAGCTGAACTCTAGTTTCAGTGTGCTGTTAGTTGGTTTGTTGGAGACGGGGAAACTCTTTGTCCAGAGGCCTGTGCTGCTAAGCAGGCTTTGAGGTTTAGCGAACCACCCACAAAGGTGATGCAGCTGTTACCTGGGTAAATCTCCATGGTAACTAACCCATGGTTTATGTTAGAAATCAGCACGTACAAATCACTTTTCGTCTAAATGATGTCCCCATTTCCAACATTATGAAGAATAGACTAAAAAGCAATGATAAAGGAGCCCCCTGTGAGCTAAAATGTGTAGCGTAAATTATTTATAACTCACCTTCAGAATGATAAATCACTATTTTGTAGCCTGACAGCACTGTGGACGAGTTTGAGGAGACATCGTCTTAAGTAGAAGTTGTTGTAACACCATTTCTGATGCTGCAGGCTTTCAGCCGGAGTTTTGTGTGTAGCATGAATAAGTAAAGACCTACATACCCTCTGTAGCTCAAATCAAAGCTGTTTGTCTGCAAAACTAATCATTCATATTTCTTTTTAGTATTATACAACACAGTTTAACTGTTGATTCTAAGCAGCCAGCTTCCACTTGCCTGACACTGGCCTCTAGCTCTTTCTCTGTAACCAGTTGTCAACAAGAACAGTGGAAAATAAGACAAATTACCACAACACAATCAGCATATTTTGCAGTATGAGGATAATTAAATCTGTGGTTTTATGTGGGCTGTTTCAGAGGAAATACAGCAAAAAGTAGCCAGACTTGCATGCAAAGATGTGTGCAAAAAGAGGTTCTGGAGCTTCCAGTGAGACACTGAAAATCATTGAATCAGAACAGACTTTATTTAAGCAAAACAGAAGCTGTGCAGGAATCAGCAGCTTTATTTAATTTGAACTGAAATAAAAAAAAAAAAACAGATCAAACGTCTCCCCTCTGTGGTCTGATCTCAGCTCAGAGTTTTCTCAGATGCTCCAGCACAGCGGTGAAGAGAAGGGCTGATTTCATATCAGCATCTCTGTATGTGTGTTTGTTTTTCTGCCCACAGATAAACGCACAGAGAGGATGGAAAGTTCACTGGGTGACACATCTGATCACTGGTCTCTGCTGCTCTTCGTGTCTCCCCTCAGATAACTCAGACCACCGTGAAGTCGCGGCCTGACTGTGCTGGTGTGCTTTTCTGTGATTAGGCGGAGCAGATGAGTGAGAATCTGTTGCAGCGTTTTGCTCAGTTTATCCAACTGACAAACAGAAATGACACAGCTGTACTCGCTTATCTATGCAGATACTTTGAGCTTTATTTGTGCATCTCATTGTTGTCCAGTTCAGTGCTCTGGGGTTCAGAGGAATTTAATTTGTGGTGCTAAGAAATTTAAACAAAAGATGCAAAGGTCACAAAGGTAACAGTTTTTTTTGGCTGCTTTGCAGATGACTCCATAAATCTTTCACCACAAACGCATCATGTTTGGAGGTCAACATAATTACATAATAATAACATATCCAAACACAGAGAGGGTTGTTAGCCTCGATTCGATTTAAGCCTTGATTCTGTAGCTCTTCTTCTGCAATATGTAATATAATGAGTGTTACATTCTTTCTACTATAACTGCAAAAATGCTCAAATGTTGGGTCATAATTTTGTTACAGACTGAAGCATCAGTTGGACTGAGTGCTGTGAAATTTGTTTGAGATGTTCATTTCCCTACACAGTATCTTTAGTAATCCTCTAATCTTCCCCTTTGGTGGTGAAGCAGATCAAAAATGTTTTGAAGGCACTCTGTGATCTTTAATTTTGATTAACTCCCCAAAATCTTCTACAGATACTTCCCATCAGATTCTTTTAGGATAAAATGTTGAGGCATGTAGAAAACAGCAGACCGTGACGATTACCAGCAAACGTTTCTGTGTTGAACCAAAAAAAACAAAGAAGAAAGAAAAATCAAGGGTGACTCAGACTCTCAACCTCCTGCTTTGATGCTCGTGTCTTACATGCTTTGCTTACCATGCAACAAAGCAGTTTACATGCACATAAATGACTTAACATGCTGCTTACATTGTGCTAGTCTATGTATGTGGAGGACTACGTTGCAACCAAATAAGCAGAAAGTTGAACAAAAAGTCAGATGCATTTAATTCCTTTGTTACAAACTGATCTGCACATCTCTTCCATGTTTACCACTTGGTAAGAGAAACTCTGTCTGGACCTTCACTCTCTGTGGAAGCAATAGAAACCGCTGCCTGTCTGCGTCTGTTTTTGCTGTCATACCACAATCTGACTTGAGTGGAGGAATAATAAAGAAAAGGTTTGTACAACAGGAAGGTGGAGCACCAGAGTTCACAGCCAGAGCTGTGTGCCTGAGATGACCATACAAAGTATACTCCCTCTCTATGACTTCATGCTGATACAGAGATCTATGCAAAGCTGGCTGGCCCTTTATAAAAGTTACAGAGATGCAGGATGAAGCCTTCTGCCTGAGGTCTTAAACTTCCTCATCATTTCCACTTAAGCTCCTCTTTAACATCAAAAAAGACTTTTTTCCTCTTGTCATAGGTACAGTGGGGCAAAAAAGTATTTAGTCAGCCACCGATTGTGCAAGTTCCCCCACTTAAAATGATGACAGAGGTCAGTAATTTGCACCAGAGGTACACTTCAACTGTGAGAGACAGAATGTGAAAAAAAAATCCATGAATTCACATGGTAGGATTTGTAAAGAATTTATTCGTAAATCAGGGTGGAAAATAAGTATTTGGTCACCTCAAACAAGGAAAATCTCTGGCTCTCACAGACCTGTAACGTCTTCTGTAAGAAGCTTTTCTGTCCCCCACTCGTTACCTGTATGAATGGCACCTGTTTGAACTCATCATCTGTATAAAAGACACCTGTCCACAGCCTCAAACAGTCAGACTCCAAACTCCGCCATGGCCAAGACCAAAGAGCTTTCGAAGGACACCAGGAAAAGTATTGTAGACCTGCACCAGACTGGGAAGAGTGAATCTACAATAGGCAAGCAGCTTGGTGTGAAAAAATCAACTGTGGGAGCAATCATCAGAAAATGGAAGACATACAAGACCACTGATAATCTCCCTCGATCTGGGGCTCCACGCAAGATCTCATCCCGTGGGGTCAAAATGATCATGAGAACGGTGAGCAAAGATCCCAGAACCACACGGGGGGACCTGGTGAATGACCTGCAGAGAGCTGGGACCAAAGTAACAAAGGTCACCATCAGTAACACACTACAACGGCAGGGAATCAAATCCCGCAGTGCCAGACGTGTTCCGCTGCTGAAGCCAGTGCATGTCCAGGCCCGTCTGAAGTTTGCCAGAGAGCACATGGATGATACAGCAGAGGATTGGGAGAATGTCATGTGGTCAGATGAAACCAAAGTAGAACTTTTTGGTATAAACTCAACTCGTCGTGTTTGGAGGAAGAAGAATACTGAGTTGCATCCCAAGAACACCATACCTACTGTGAAGCATGGGGGTGGAAACATCATGCTATGGGGCTGTTTTTCTGCCAAGGGGACAGGACGACTGATCCGTGTTAAGGACAGAATGAATGGGGCCATGTATCGTGAGATTTTGAGCCAAAACCTCCTTCCATCAGTGAGAACTTTGAAGATGAAACGAGGCTGGGTCTTCCAACATGACAATGATCCAAAACACACCGCCCGGGCAACAAAGGAGTGGCTCCGTAAGAAGCATTTGAAAGTCCTGGAGTGGCCTAGCCAGTCTCCAGACCTCAACCCCATAGAAAATCTGTGGCGGGAGTTGAAAGTCCGTGTTGCTCGGCGACAGCCCCAAAACATCACTGCTCTCGAGAAGATCTGCATGGAGGAATGGGCCAAAATACCAGCTACTGTGTGTGCAAACCTGGTAAAGACCTATAGTAAACGTTTGACCTCTGTTATTGCCAACAAAGGTTATGTTACAAAGTATTGAGTTGTATTTTTGTTATTGACCAAATACTTATTTTCCACCCTGATTTACGAATAAATTCTTTACAAATCCTACCATGTGGATTCATGGATTTTTTTTTCACATTCTGTCTCTCACAGTTGAAGTGTACCTCTGGTGCAAATTACTGACCTCTGTCATCATTTTAGGTGGGGGAACTTGCACAATCGGTGGCTGACTAAATACTTTTTTGCCCCACTGTATATGAGAAATAATGCAAGTGACCAGAGAACATGAGAAATCCACTGGATTCAGTCTTCTGCATGGGTCTGTTCTGTATCTGTTGTGGCTAGACACCGGCTTAAATTCCCAGCTCCTCCAACAGAGTTGCGGGGTTCACTTCCCGGTCTTGGCACACTGTGCTCTCTAATCCGGCCTCATCTGTTCCCATATCTGCTTCATCACAAGATGAAGGTAAGGCTTCTCGAAATTCTCCCACCCCTTCAGCTGACTCAGAGGAGGATTAGGAACCTGAGTGACACAGGTGAGTATTTGAGCTGAATGCTACAGGTGCTCGAGATAAAAAGGCTTTTCCTGTTCTCAGAGCGGTATGCCTGCTCTGCTGTTTTTTTTAATGGGCGTTTGAGTGTGTATGGGGATGCGTGGGTGTTTTCTTGTTGCTCAGAGGAGTCCAGCGTGACGCCATGGAGCTTATTTTCTGACCTCATAGTTATTGCTTGTAATCACGGCTGCATTCCTGGACCCTTTCTTTTATAATGAGCTTTAAACAAGCGAGTAACAACCAGGTTTAAGAGAATATCCGGGAACCATTATTGGGTCCACACTGTCCCTGAAATAATGCCACACACTCCTCTTGTTTTTTCACTACTTGCTTTTAAAAGCAAGTAGATTTATTGTATGAATTAGGATGAAGTAAAAATATGTGATAAGAGCAGTATTTTATTGCATCTTGATGAATTGCAGAGTAAATGTGGAACAAATTGAAGAGGATGTCTCCTTTTTGAGAGATGCATGCTGACCATACTAAAATCAATGAGCTGCTCTACTCACCAAAGTTTTGGGTCACTCCTTCGATTTTGCAAGGAGATGGAATATAGGTGCAAAAAACAGAGTTTGTACAATTCTAAGATAAATGTCAACATTTGGTACAACCCTCTTTATTCTTCATCACAGCCTGAACTCTCTCTGTCACCTTTCTCCGCTTTCTTGTCATTTCTTTAAGTCGTTTTCTGGAATAGCCTCCAGAGATACTCCAGTCTCTTCTTTAGAGACAATCGATGCCTTTTCCTCCGTTCTGTCAAAACGATCCCACTCGGCTTGAATGATGTTGAGAGACTCTGGGGAGGACAATGCATGACTAACAGTGTTCACACTGAGCGGTTTTCTTTTTTAAAGTTATGCTTTTGCTTCATTGACAGTATGTTTGGGATCTTTGTCATGCTGAAAAATTAAGATCAGTATCTGATGGTACTTTTCTGTGTTCAAAATTGCATCATTTCTGAGAAGATCTCCAACACGCTGAATGGAACGTAGTTACAAACCATGACAGATCCTCTGCTGTGTTTTGCAGATGTCTGCAGACCTTGTTTTACCTCTCCTGACCTCTTTGACCTCCAAAACTTTAATTGGGTTCAATTTGGATTCCTCACTCCATAAGATCTGCTGACACTGATGCTCCATTTCTGATGAAGCTCCAACAGTAAATGGATCAACTGAAGGCATGCATCTCTCAGTTCCTGTGTCAGGTCTTTGCTGGATTTTTTCCCATTTGTTAAGGACTTGACTTTCACATACTCTTCATCTGCTGTAGATGCTTTTTTAGGCGTACCACTTCTTTTGTTTGCCCTCCACTTGTCCGGTTTCCGACACACTGCAAACCATGTTGAGATATGCCAAGTCTTCTAATAATAGCTCATTTTGTTTGTGTAGAAATCTGTTTTATGCCTGTCAAACTGTGCTATTGACATTTTTCATAGATTCAGCTAAAGAAATGGAACAAATGACATGTTTTCGTGACAGGCTGTAAATGAAGCAAACAGAGTGTAAAGAAACTGTTTGGGTCTGTGCTGAGTTGTTGCTATGCGTAGACACAACAGTGGCTCATCCCCTAAGTGAGGTTCCCTTTTATGCTTCAGTTATTCATAGGTCAGTATTAAGTGGCCCAACAGACAAAAAAACAAAAAAGCCCCCAAAACATTCCTGTGAAAATGGTCACGTGCAAGGACTGGACTCAAAATGAGTGAAAAAGCAGCCAGTGTCCAAATAAAAGTTTGAAAGACCCTCAAATGCCCCTCGCAGGGCCTCAGTACTACTGAGTATTTTATGATATTGCCATAACGTGTAATATCATGTTCTCTTGGGTAATATTGCCCACTTCTGGTCAACATAATTATCACAACGAATAAAACATTAAGCGAGTTTTGTAAATTATTGACATTTTAAAAATCCAAAAAGAAGACATGCTGTCTGGCTAATGTCTGTTGACCGACTTGTGTGTGGTTTCACAGTCCTGTCTGGCAGCTGCCTGCCATAGCTGAAAACACCAAGACGGTGACAACAAAAACGCTGAGCTGGAGGCTTTGAAGCAGAGCTCCACGGGATGATGTCCTATTGTCCAACGTCATCTGAAAAAACAACATGTCATAATAACTTTTGCTAATGAATAGAAAATCTAAAATAAGAGCAGAATATGTTCTGGTCGTGCAAACCTTTCATTCTCAGGCACGTCTCTATTGAATTGCCAACGTTTCAACACTGTCTAATACTATAACAAATAATGTTGTGGCAAGTAATATAACAAATACAGAACTATGAAAGCGTGTACCTGGATAAGATCAGAATCTCGTTCAGGCAGGTTGGCGCTGCCTCAGGCACATCTCATGAACTGGCAAAGTTTCGACATTGGCTATAAAATATAACATATAATATTATCATTATGCCCAATAATAAAACACACTAATGTGAAGATGTGCATCTGGAATAATATAACAAATAAAATAATGTGTAAATGCGTACCTGGATAAAGTCAGAATATGTCCTGGTCCGATATTTGGCTCATTATGGGCAGCTCTAAGAACAGCACGTCACAGAAGCTCAGAATCTTTGCACTTAGCTTAGCGAGTCTATTATTCTGTTATATAGATTTTTTAGCACTTTAAAAGCTCAGCTGTCCACTTAAACTCTTCGTACTAACAGTTAAATCATTTACAGTGTCATATAGCAGACACATGCATTACTAGTTGTGCCCATAACACACATCTCTCATGAACTGACTTTTGTCCACCATCTCTGAGAGAGGGCGCCACTGAGACAATACAGTGTCACACATACACGGATAACAAATTGTGTTTATCGTGACAAGTGGAATCACACACAACATAAATACTGTTACATTTATATAACTCTATAAACAGCTAGTAAATACTGTGTATTGCACACAGGGATGGCCTGAAACAATAATTCAAAATGGGAATGTGGCTCCATCCCAGGCCGTTCTGTTAATCCAAACCAACAGCCAGGCTGTATCAGAGTTTCCTATTATGACTATTGTGGCCACAGTCCATATAGAAATTTAGAAGACAAGAACAAGAATGACGTTAGTCATTTATTAGCAAATACATTACCACTGCACTATTACAGCTGGGATAAGTCCCTATGATGGATGGGTGGATGGATATCTAAGGGAGCCAGAGTCACTATACATAACCACATTGACTTAACATTAAAATTTTGTTATCTATATACAGTAAGACTCTTCACTGCATACTGGGATGAAAGTTGTGCCACTTCCATATCAGGTTACCTAAACATAAAGCTTCCAAAGTGTGCTATAGCCATGGATTTACCCTCAAAACCTCACCATTCAAAGCACATACAAATGTACAAGGCCAGGCACAAACAAAACAGCTTGGGCCCCAGTCACACAGGCCAGGACACTGATTAGCAACCATCTGGAAACCACTAGTTGCAAGGGAAAAATGCATATTCCCCAGTCAGCGGTGAGTGGTTGTTGAGGTTTGCTGTCAGTCACTGTGCAATCAATACCAAAGCCCCAGTCCCTGAGGCCTAGAGACCAGTTGGTGATCCTTTGGCAACCAGGACTCCTGCTTGTAGGAGAAAATTGTGTATTCCACAACCACTTGGCAAGTAGTTGCAGAAGGTTGCTGGCAGTTGCTAACTGTTGCAGCCCCTTGTGATTACTTCAACCACTAGTAGAAAAAGTGCAACAATTGTTTGCAGACAATCCAGCAATTTATGGGAGACATGGCACTCCGGCCTTTCCAGAACAATAAGGTGGATTTTTGTGCAGTTCCCGCATTGCCACAAGCCCCTCCTGTCCAGCTCCAACCACTCACCAACTGGTCAGAGAATACATATTTTTCCCTACCTGTCCAGGCCTGTGTCCCTCAGATTTTACTCTTAAACAAAGAAATACAACGATATCACAGAGTTTGAAATAAATACATTTATGTCAAGTGTCATAGAAAAACATGAAAGAGCTCTATCTCTTTAAATCATTGCACATTACACTGCGTCCTCTGCCTTGCAGAGAAAAAAGAGGTGTCCTTGTGGGTTGTGTAGTTTTCTGTCACGTGCTGTTGAGTAATCCCAAAGGTCAACAGAGCAGAAATGCTCCTCAGGCCACCAGAAAACATCTGGTACAGCTGTAAACATTGTTTGGATGACTGCTATGAAGCTATAACCAATGTTTATACAACTTGTTTTAAAGAGAGTTTAAGTGTGGTGATGTAAATCACAAGACTATGAAGTCACAGTTTAGATTTGTTTTCACCTGCTGGTTGTTCAGGTTTAGGCACTAATCGCTTTGGTTTAAGAGTAAGACTGACTATCTATCCATCCATCCATCCATCCATCCATCCATCCATCCATCCATCGATGGATAGATAGATGATTTAAGTAGCTATTTACTGAAGCTTGATTAATATCGATTTCGTCTCAGGGCACAACCCCTCTTTTGTACCCCGAGGTTTGAATTGCTTTACCGTTTCTGGATGTGAGTTTTTAAAGTGTTTTCTTGCTGGTTTTGAGGCCATTCCAGTGCTCTATGTTTTTGATTCATTTTGGGATGTCCTCTTTTTGATTACTTATCATTCTTATGATATTTTATCAAGTCTCTTCCTGTTTTCACATTTCAGTTTCTAGTAATAAGTTGAAGGTTGTGGATTAACCCTTGTCTGTTATTCTAAGTCATATTTTCCTCCACACTTCCCATGTTTACCAATTTCCACGTGCCTCCCTCTGACTTGTTTCAAAGACTCAGAAAACGTGTTTTCTTTTGTTTTGCGTGTTAGTTTCGCTTCCTGCCTGTCTCCCCTAATTGTCCTGATTGTCTTCATTTCTTCTGTTGGCCTGTCCCTCTGTATATAAATATTTGTCTTTGTCACAGTGGCTGTTATGTTTCTTTGTACACCATATCCCCTCTCTACAGCTTTCCTTATCCCCCGTGTTATTGAATTTCTGTTGGCATCTTTGGACTATACTTCTGCCTCCAACCTCATGCATTTGGTTCCAAACCACCACAATCCATTACAAACACAACTGGCTATGCATTAGCCATTGCTCCTGTGAAGTCTCATGACAAAAATGACTATATTAACATTGAAAGCCTCAAATCAATGTCAATCTTTTACCGCTGTTTATGCCATGTATGACTAAGATTTAAGTTATCTTAATAGAGATATGAATACAGATATGAATCATCTGGCTGGGGGCCAGACTCCGCCCAGCAAAGACTCCAATCAGTTAAAAGTTTTAACTGCATTTTCATATATTTTACAGCTTTTTCAGTTGATACAGACTGTGCCTCATTTAATTAAATGACATTAAAGTTCCTGTTTTTTCACTGTCTACTACAGAAATATGTGTTTTTGTTTGTTTTTACAGTGAGTTCACAGTCTAAAAAATGATATGATAAAAACAACAACCCACCTTTATATGTTATAATCACAGGACAGTGTGCACTGAAATTCTGAACCGAATGAACTTGCAGAAGGTTTCCTGTAACTTTACACATTTTTCATGTAGTTTGATGGGTTCAGCTCACTTGAGGTCACAGTGGGCTGTTTGTGGCCCAAGATGTAAAATGTGTTTGACACTCCTGCACATCCATCCATCCTTGCTGAACATTTAAAAAGCCACTTTTCCTTTAAACGTCACATAAATGTCACATTCTCGTAACACATAAGAGTGTTATTTTTGTAAACTTTGGACTGGAGTTTTTATAGTAAGAATCTTTGCTGCTTCTTTGGTAACAGGACAGGCACCTGTGCAGTCTCGTTTTTACCATCTTTGCATTTTGCAATAATTTAGGCAACAATTTTTTTTATCTGGATTTGTAATACGCGAATGTGACACTGTAGCTTGAATTCAGATGAACACCGATGACCCTGTGTGAGAGCTGCAGTATAATGATGTGCCATTCAACACAACACTACTGCTCATTACTTATTGTTGCACTTGTTGAGGTCCAGGTTAAGGTCATTTTTTTGTATCACTGAAGACTTTCAGACACTGTCAGGGTTTGATATGGATTTATGGCTGTTTCTTCCAGTTTATTTTTCTCAGCATTAATACAGCCAGATGTAGGCAGATGTGTTCACCGAGTTTTCTCATTTGATATACCATTTATTCACCACTGTCATCGGGCTTTATGTTATCACTAAACAAAACCATGCCATTCTCAAAACATAGCATTAAATTATTGTTTATTATAAATATTTAGATTTTGTCAGATTTTGGATTTTTTTTTCATACATATCAAAATATTTTTGTCACAAAAATTGTCCTTTTGACTATAATAATCCCGTAGTGAAAGCTCTGGTTGTAAGAGGGACCGTGAGATGGCATTAGTCTCTGATTTGATGAGTAAGAGCCACCATGTTGCTTCCTGTTGAAAGCGTGTTCTTCCTCACTACTGTCACTAAGGGCTGTTCTGATACTCTGTAATATTGTACCGTCTTTAATTTACTATACAATAGTCCCTTGAGCTGATGGTTGTTGACACCTCGTGCTACATAAATAAACCTAAAATGAATTTGAACTTGATAGTTATGTTGAAGTTATCTGGGCGCTGTTCCAGATCTTTCTGTCTCACTTTAACCTCCAGAGATAAACCACAAGCGCACATTCACACACAGACATGGACAGTTGGCTTAATTGTGATCCTGTCCAGAGCTTCAGGTGTAGCTTTTTGCTTTTTAGTAAAGCTTTTCTTCGTGTCCTGTGGGAGAGATGAAGGTTTTCCATCTGGAAAACATTCTGTTGAAGCCAGACGACACCACTGGCACTGAGCTCACACCGACTGCAGAGACATTCATAGCATACAGGTGATAAAACGACGGCCTTCATCCTTGTCTGGACGTCTCAGCGTTAAACCCGCGGTTTTAAGTTTGTATTAGTCCATCCTTCTTCTGGGTTTTCATTGGCTTCTGTATACATTGCTTAGTCAGTATTTAGTTTTCTGTTAATAATACTATTTGTTAACCTTGTGTGTATGAGCCTTGTTATTTGTGACTTCAGTTCTTAGCTTTAGTTTCTGATGACTTTAGGTTTATATTTAGTGACATTACCAGTGTTTCCATTCAGTTCCTTCTAACAGTCTCATCTTTGTCTTCATGTGTTTCAAAGTAACTTTGTGTTTCCTAGTTCTGTGGTTTCTAGTATTTCTTGAAAGTCTCCTGCCTTCAATCTCTTTTTTTGGACTTTTGGATTCAACACCATCAACAGTTCAGCTTATGTTCACTTCTGTCTCCTGCATCCTGCATTTGGGCTCCAAGCGATCCACAATCCTGTGTGTGACAGCAGTCCACGGCACACAGACTTTTATACAACCTGAGGAGTCGCTCTCTTCAGACGTGTGGAAAAAATGTTAGTTTAACTCACATCCACATTGGTTTCACTTATCCATGCTAATGATTTTTTTTTTTTTTAGAAAATTAGGGTTCTTGTCTTGAGTGCAATCACAGAAAAGGATCAATTATTTCCTTCAGACTTGGTTGTTTCCAGTTTTCAGTTGCAGTTAGATTTAGGCTTGGTTAGATTTGGGAAACAAAACTTCTTGAACTGGTTTTCCCAACGGGCTTTAGAAAGCTTGTGCACCACAGTGGCTTTCCGATAGAAGGAATTGGAGACAATGAAACCTCTCCTTTGACCATTCCTTCTTCTTGAGTTAAAACAACATGAATGATCAGTTGCAGGGACAACCTTGGAGCACTGACATTTTCATAATGTTGTTGGAACAACACCAACACGGTGATATCATTTCATATTGAATGTGGTGGCTCTGAGAGCCCAGTGACAGGGGAAGAAGAAAAACAACAGTTCTGTGATATAGATTTGTTTTATGACTTTTTCTTCTGTTTGTAATTTATGTGCCTTAAATATTGCATAATGCTTTGTGCCTCAGACAAAGAGAGAATCTTACATATGAAACATCTCACTGGTAAAGCTAATAAATGACCCAGACTATTGTCTGTAAGAAATCAGAAGCCAAATATGTGTGGAAACAGAGTTTTAATCTGAGCAACGAGTTGTAATTTATAAGCTCATCGTGCATTTTTCTTTTTGGAATTAAAAAATAACTTCTGACCAGAGGAGTCTGTGCACTGATTTCCTCTTAAAATGCAGCAATTAGATGGAAAAATAACACAAATATAGTAAAAAATAAAAGCCTTAAAATTGAGTTATGTTCAGCAATCAACACAAAGCTGCCAGGGTTCAAAACAGACTTTGAGATGAGTAAAAAACATTTCGCTGCTCAAAGTCTGCATCATGGTTTCACTTTGTCAAAGAGCATGCATCCTGTTTCTGTCATGAAAGTGAAGAACGCTCGTCTTTGCAACCAAAGACATTATTCACACAGAACAACTTCTCCAACTTTATTTATCTGCCAGATTAAAAACGAGGGAATGGCAACATAATTATGATTTGTATCATATGCAGCTTACTGAGAATTCATTACTGTCTGGTGATATAACTGTACTTAGGTCCATCATAAAGACTCAGTCCTGATTTTAAGATGTGAGTAAGCTGTATGTCATTAGCTGTTGAAATAGTTTTCATACCTTTATGAAACCTTTATTACTTGGTAGTGTTTTGTGAGTGCAGTTGAGAGCCTTGTCTTTGATCAATGCTTTTTTATTTAAATACATCATTTAGAAATTATTTTTAAAAGCAAACAACTAATTGAGCTAACTGAGATTTAACAGGAATATTTTTAGCCTAAAATGAACAGGGCAGGGGTCTCTGTCCTGCAGTTTTGATTTAACTTCCTAGAACCTGTTGTCCACATTTGTGGACATCACATTTTGGGTTGTCTAGACCAAAATACTAAATTTTGCTCTACAAAGGCCTGATGTCCACTTACAAGGACATTATACAGCCACTGTTCTATTGAATTTTAAAGGAATATCCTTATATGTGCATCTCATTTTTGTCAGAAACAAAAATCAAGGAAAACAAATGTGGCAATTCTTTGTTTTTACATTCATCAGGTCCCAATTTGCCCAAATATCAAAGAGAAATTAAAAATGCATGCCATGGAAGAGTTGGGGTCTTAGGAGATTAAAACTCTACAGGAGCAGAAGTCCTGTAGATTTAATCTGTAACCATGGCCATGAAGATACCCAGCCTTAAGTTCAGCATTGTTTTAATCCTCCAGTGTCAGACAGGACGCAGAAATGGAGAGTGAATGAGCCAGAGTTTATGGATGGAGACAATGCATTTGGACATAGAAGGCAGTGCGGCTGCAGCAGACCAGAGCCAGCAGGTCATCAGCTCCCAGCCAGAAGGCCTGAGAATCGTGCTGAGGAATGAGACACCGATGCCAGGCTGCGACCGTCTGTGTATGCTCAGATATTTGTCTCTGTGTGCGAATATTTACAGTGGACAGACAGGGACCGAAACTCTAAAAGTAGAAACGCCACAATGGAAAAAGTCTCACGCGTTCATATATTTTATCTGCGTCACCTCAAAGCCTGCAGAACAGTTTCACTAAAATGTAAATATTGAACATTACAAAGACATTTAAGCTCTATTTTAGGAGTCATTAGACTGAAGTACATTATCACAATAGTTCAAATATGAATGACCATCGATTATCAAGATGATCCAAATAAGTTAGTGAACAAACTTTATCAGAATGATGGAAAATCTCTGGACTACAGATTGAAAAAATTTGGGGGGAGGACGTGATAGATCATTAGGCGGTGAATGTTGTGTGAAAAACAACAAGCGAGTATGTAAGAAAAATGAAAGATAAGAAATAAGAGGAAATGGAAAGAGTGAGTGATTGCCAAAGATAAAAGAGACAAATTGATTAAAAAAAATCAAAAAGAAGAACAGAGAGAACACGAAAGTCTCCAAAAATGGAAATCGTGAAAAATACAAATGTTTCAAAATGACAACTTCCACTTACGTCCCGTACTTCAGGAAATCCATCTATGTGAGGACTTTAGACCTTAAAGACAAGACATGTTCTCTGTTTTGCCTGAAACCCCGTCCTCCGGGTGCTGTTAGCCACATTTCCTGCATAACTAGCATGTTTTGTCAGTGATTTATGTTTGTCTTACCTACATACTGGGTTTGTAAACCCAGTGTATGTCACAGTACTGCAATAAACACACCAACACACCAAAACAGGACATGGAGTTGTTTACTGGCATCAGGTAAAAACTACAACTGACTGGCTTGTAGACCTGATCAAGACAACCTGCTGAAGTTCAAACCGAGCATGACAATGGAGAAGGAAGGTGAATTAAGTGACTTTGGCTGTAACATGGATGTTGGTGCCAGATGGGCTGGTCGTCTATTTCAGAAGCTGCTGATCTAATGGGATTTTCCCACACAACCATCTCTGTGGACCTTTTTCTCATAAAGGAGAAAATATCCAGTGAGTGAAAGTTTTCGGGGCAAAGATGATGCGTTCATGTCAGAGGTCAGAGAAGAAAGGCCCGACCTCTTTGTGCTGATCGGACGGCAACAGTTACAGTCAAGATATGCAGAAAAGCATCTCTGAAGACAGATTAATCCAACAGATTGAACCTTGAAGCAGCAGCAGAGGAGCACATCGGGTACCACTCCTCTCAGCTAAGAACGGGAAGCTGAGGTTAGAATTTACACAGGTTCAGAGAAATTGTACAATTGTAAGGCAGTCCAGGCATCTGATTTGGATGCGTCCTGGGTGCCACTTCCAGGAAGAGAGAAAGGAGCTGCTGGATATATAAATATATCTCAGCTGACTTGGGAATGCCTGAGTGAGGGAGTTCTGGGTTTCTCTACTGTCAGTGGTAGAAGATGGATGGATGGATGAATGGATGAATGGATGGATGGAGAAGGGTGTCCAGCATTGTGAAGCGATGTTAACCTAAAGAGGTCAGTGAGTATATTTTATATAGGCTAGATGTAGATGTGTAATGTGTATATCTGGTTAATTGCCAGATGGTGTGTCAGAGGTGGAGAATGCTGTTTATACATGATGAGATAGCAACGAACGCCAGGCACTGACAAACCCACACATTGCGAGCAGCATTAATGCTCTGCGGGTGTGTGTTGGCCAGAGTCAGAGGAGAGGTTTGAACTGTTTTGAGAAGGAACAGATCCTCTTTCTTATCCCGACCCTCCCCTTATTGTGAAAGAGCATCTCCACTCTGGACAAAGAAGCAGTGGGCAGAATGAGTGCCGTGTTTCATCAGTGTATCATCACCGCTTCGTGGTGTGGGAAAAATTTCCTGGACAGTTATTTCTCTCCCACTTTTTCCTCCTCTGTGATCAGACTGTATTTATAAAAGGAAATACCCTTGTGCAAGTTGTGAAATCCTCAGTGGCCGTTTATCCTTTTTCGGTTGAACTATTTTGGGATTTTACAGTGGACTAGAGAGTTCTTCTTTACTTATTCACTATAAAACTCAAAACATCAGAATCACAAGTACAATAAAAGTCAATATCTGTCCATGCAGTTACAGCATACATACGTGTACTGGACCTCTATGCATACCTTGATGTGGACCAAAGGAGTAAAAGGTGCATATTTGTACAACTCCTAAATTTAGAGGTGCCTAGAAAAGAAAGCAGTAGATTCATGGCAGAAGAATAGGACACACATTTATTTTAATTAATTTTACTCAGCAGTCATTAAAGCCAAAGAATGTCATTAAAATGTATCATCTACATGGACATTTGAGGTGCTCACAGGATCCACTGTTACACTCAGGATGGGGACCCAGCTGTGCTTCACAATCGATGTGACAGCAGCTCCATTATTTATGATTCGATAAGCAGGAAAATAATAATAATTCTGTTTTGTGTATGTCTGCAGCTGGTCTTCTACAAGGCGGTGCAGATTCTGTCCAATCTGGGCCACAGCCTGTCAATCATCACTCTGCTAACCAGCACCATCATCATCTGTTTGTTCAGGTAAAAACACTCACTGACCACAGCTCACAGAAGCACTGTTTCAGTTTAATTCATGGTGACCAGAATTACAAGTCATCTCAAGGCACTGTATACTATAAAGACAAATAAACACTGACAAAACATTAGTGACCACATAGTCAGAGAAAAAAAAATCCCCATAACAGGGACAAAAGCACATGTTCAGAGACCACAGCGCTGTCACCACTTGTTTGATGAATGGGAAAGTGGAGGAAAGAGAAGCATAAAGGAAGCTGTGGAGTCACAGACAACCAGGAAGTGCAAATATTGAGCTGTGTAGAGTTTCGTCTGATGCAGTAAAAGTAGAAATAAAAACTATGAAAGCACCTCACTACACACAAAACTTTATTATTGTCCAAAATTCAAAAGTAAAATGCTTCTGCTGAAGATGTTTAAGATGAACTCAGTTTAAGTGTTCTCATATAAATATGTAATAATATTAAATATTTAATAAAACAGCTATTAAAAAGCTACTGTTAAAAAACATCTCCTGTAACTACAAAAACTGCAACTCTTTTACTTTACACGTGATTATTCTGATAATTACTTGCTAATATTTGCTCTTTTTCCATCTAAAGTACAGATCTTATCTGATCCTAGAACACTGAAAGCAGAGCCGCAGACGACTTGTCTAGTGTCCTGATCACCCATCAAAGACGAGACATAATCCCCAATATGCATGTTCAAACAACCAGA
Organism: Haplochromis burtoni; assembly: GCF_018398535.1. Classification (NCBI taxonomy): domain Eukaryota; kingdom Metazoa; phylum Chordata; class Actinopteri; order Cichliformes; family Cichlidae; genus Haplochromis; species Haplochromis burtoni. The sequence goes on along the minus strand of NW_024582855.1, from coordinate 50,502 downwards.
AAAAGCAGCTGTGCTCTCAGTTTGCCCAGCTGCAGGCGCTGATGACAGGACACAAACACACCCATTAATTTGACTCTCAGTCAAGCAGACTAAAGCAGATCAATCCTACTTTAAGATACTTTAGTCCAATTTGATTTTAATCAATGTCTATTTTTAGATTTCACTGGACAAGCATTGATTGCCTTGCTTGTCCTGATGGTGCCATTAACTCCATCAAGGCATTTACTCAGGGCATAACATGTTCCATCACAGTAACCCTGCAAAATAGTATTTTTACCTCTTCGTACAGTCGCCCTGAGAGGTCAAATGGACACCAGCAAATTAAAAAATGCTGCAAAAGCACACAAAACACAACTAAAGCTGAATGAAGCAAAATGGAAGTAGGAAAAAAAAGCTAAAACTAAGAAGCAACTGATAGTATTGGATGCTTCTCTTGGTGGTCAAAGGATGCATTAGAGGGGCTTTTATTCTTCGCCTCAGGAAGAAAACGTGTGTTAGGCAGACTTGCTGAAACAAGCGAACAGGTTGGAGAGGCACAGAGAGGACAGAGAACACAAACGCAGTGGTGGCATCTAAGGACATGCTGTGGAAGAGTGGAGACAGGAGAAGTTGTCGCTGCTTCGTGGAAAGTCCCACAGCTGCCTGAGCCTGTGGCAGCATAACTAAGAGATAATTCATGGTCACCCGACCCAGCTTTAACTATAACTAACTATAACTAGAAGATAAAACTTCTACAAATTGTTGCCTTTGGATGTCATGATTTATAATGTTGTGTGCACATGGACGGATTCAAATTTTCTTACTTACCTGAAAGACAAAGTAAAAGTAACAAAGACGAGGGCGATGCTTTTGAGCTTAACAAGGACACTGCTGGAAACATCCACAGGGGTGGTGGAACAACCTAAAACAAACATCTCTTATATGTAAATGAGGCTTCTTATGAAGGACAAACAAAGGTGCCTCACACTTTTTCTATTAATACAATAACCCTGAAAAGTCTGCAGAAACTCTCTTTCTCTATTAAACATAAAAATATGGTGACGAATGTAAAAAAAAACATGAAACTTCCCTTATGTAATTTTGAAATAGGTTTGTAAAGTTAATGATAATGACTAATCTAACATCTCAATTTAAATTCCCTGAAACAGTGAAAGTTGGTATGTGAAGAAATCAGAAACAGATGATTTTGTCTTCAGTTTTACATCATAGCTCCAGATTTCTATTCTTAGACGCTGCCAGAGTGACTTTGCACGATTCGTAGTCTCATGCTGGGCCCTCGTGCAGCCCCTCAGGTCATCTTTTTAAAGAAAACAAATACAGGGTTTGGAGAGCACGTTTCTTTAGAAAACTCACATTTACTACACCAGCAGACTGCAATCAGAGTTTGGGGTCATGGCTCTGACCTCTTCAGTCTTCTCACATATGTTGAATGAATCATTTTTGTTCTTCTAAAGTGCGGAAATCCTGAAAAAAACGTGAGGTGTAAAGTCAGGCAGGGTCCAGCGCTGAAGGCAAAGTTATCAGTCTTGTTGTGCAAATATCCTGAAAAGTCAAGATAATTTGAACAAATGATGTATTCAGAATCGGGTTATATAACACATTTTTATTTATATACTCTTAACACTTCCGAACATACGGAGCATGATAACAGTTTGTAGAGATGTGCGAAGCTCAGTCTGGATGGACTCCAGCTGCTCACTCGGCCGCTATCAACATGTTTAGATACCGCATCCTTCAGTCAATTCACACCCAGACACTCTGTAAACACACTTCTCTATGTTTGCATGTGTGTGCGTGTTTACAGGAGACTCCACTGCATGAGGAACTACATCCATCTGAACTTGTTCGTGTCGTTCATCCTGCGCGCCGTCGCAGTGCTCGTCAAAGACACCCTGCTCTTCTCGTATGGTGAAACCACAGACTGCAGCCAACAGCCCTCGCTGGTAGCCTTTCACGCATGAAAACACACACACATTTTTTACTTCACCGTTAAACACATTTACTATATGTACAAAAACCTTTAGATGAACCTTAATTAAAGTAGAAACAGGAGGAGTCTGTATTGGTGATACCAACGTTCACCTTTAAAAAACTTTCTGGGCTCTTCCAAGCATCTTGGAGATGAGCACTTTATGAGGCCATCTGTTGCAGGACTCTTGTAGCTGAACTGAATGTTTGGTTTTTTATGACTCTGGCTAAATGTTTGGACTCTTTGTCATGCAGAAGCATGAATTTGGAACCAGTTAGACGCCTTCCTGATGTTGTTTTTGTGTGTGTGTGATGGATAAGAATCTAATGTATCTAAATGTTTTGCACGGCACTGAGGGTCCTTAGGCAGATGGCTATAAATGACCTCAGAGTGAAGCATTGGAAACCATTCACATAAAGAAGCAGCTTTAGTTTAGAAAACTGTGGGTGGCTTGCAAAGTTTACCTCTATATCTGCGTTTTTTCCAACATGTCCACACATGCTGAAGAGAGTTTTCAAATTTGCATTTCTAGCACCGTTAATCCAGGAGTCATGGGTTGGATATACAGTCCTGTGCAAAAGACATCACTCATTTCTTCTTCCAAAAAGCCAGACTTGTAATTTATAAAGTGGTCTTGAGCAATAGTTCTCCAGCTTTGAATGTTCTACCATGTGGATCACCGTTCATGGAGCGGTTAAAAACAAATGTCTTTCAGTTCTGAGAAAAGTAAATTAGTAAATTCATTGGAAACAAGCGCAGATTTTTTTAATACACTGGCTCAACTGCACATTTACACAAAACATTTGAGAAATCTTTTCACAGTGTAAAAACAGTCACCCTAATGCCAGTCATCAAGGTTCACAATGAAGTTGGTGATTCTTCTAATTCTTTGTGAAAATGTATTTCTTAGTGGTCAAATTATAATATTACATACAGAACGTTATATGCAAACTATAGAATGGATGTAACAAAGCATGTTTCTTGTGTGTGTGTGTGTGTGTGTGTGTGTGTGTGTGTGTGTGTGTGTGTGTGTGTGTGTGTGTGTGTGTGTGTGTGTGTGTGTGTGTTTTAGGTGGGCTGTAAGGCCAGCCTGATCTTCTTCCAGTACTTCATCTTAGCTAACTTCTTCTGGCTGCTGGTTGAAGGTCTTTACCTTCACACGCTGCTGCTCGTCCTCCCCACCTACTCCTTCCGCCTCTCCATCTACATGCTCATCGGCTGGGGTAGGTTGAAGCACAATGAGAGCACCGTAACTTTATGTTGTCTTTACAGTCTTATTGGCCTGGTCTTATGTGTTACCACTCATAATGTTCCTATCACCAAGTTAATGTCTTAAAACCCACTGAAACATCTGACGATCATGCATTAAAAACACTTTATTAAAACTGAATAGAAACCAAAGACAATGTAAGACAGTCTAAAGATGATTAAAAAAAACGAATAATAATGGAAACCTCAGACTCCTGGTGAAAGTTTAGAGCACTTGTATTGTGGACTTAGTTTGGTTTCTGCGCAGAGAAAGTTTAGAGTTATCTGACATGAGTGCAGTGAAGTAGAAACAGTCCATTAACATCACTCAGCTAACAAAGTGGTCGAACCATCAGGGAGCTGAGCTACTTGGAACTTTCTCTTTCTTACAAAGTTTCACATACTATGCAATCCAGTGAAAAACTAATTACATCCATGATTCAGTGACTTTTAAAACCTTCTTTATCAGCAATAGCTTGAAGTAATACCTTTTTGAATGGCTTTATCAGTCTCTTACATTGCTGTGGAGAAATTCTGGCACTCTTCTTTAAAACATTACATCGGTTCATTGAGATTTGCAGGCATTTGTTTATACACAGCTCTCTTAACGTCCTCCCGCAGTGTTTCAGTCAGGGTGAGGTTGGGCTTGCTCATAATCTTTTGTCCCAACATTTTTTTTTTCACATTTACCATCTGCTGGCCAAAATCTGAACTATTTCCAAACAAAGCGCAGTCTCTCTCTCTAGAGACGAATTGAGTTGTGAAATTTGTTCCATCATTACCACTCGGTTGAATTAATCCTGGGCTAAACTGACCCCTGAAACCGTTGAAGATTAACCTTATGCTTTAATATGTTGTTGACACGGATGGCTTTTGTTAAGCAATCTACTTAATGTACAGTAACTGGGCTAATTGTTCCTTTTAACCTTTATGTGCACATAAAATGAGACTAGCTGACCTGCCCAAGCTTAGCTGTTGGCAAGTCAGTGCTAAACAATGTACAAATGACCTCTTCACAATGAGCAAACACACTTCTCTGCTACATAATGTCTGCCACTACCCACACAGCACATATAGGTCAGCAATACATCACTGCGCTCTCTGGGATTCATGCTAGGTTAAATTTATCACAGGAGGTGTTGATGCAAAGCAGATCGAGCCCTTAAGAAAATCCCTGCAGAAAAATAAGCTCCGTACGAATGAGGCTGCGAGAGGTCAGGAAGACCAGAAAAGTTTATGAAAATAACAATTCATTCAATGTTCCCTGGTTGCAGTTAGCGTGCTATTAACCCTGCAGTTTAAAAAAATCAATTATATTGATAAATTTAGAAATTTCATAGACAGCCCTGTTGTAGCACCCCTTTAGTGTGAGCCTCTACAAAACACAGTGCCAGCACTCAGACAACCAGCAGACAGTGCGTCACGCTGCTGAAGTGAGCTGGTGTATTCAGGGAAAGTCCGGGCAGTAAACACTCTCCTGGCCTCTGCGTTCGCTCTCTTCCATTCTGTCTCAGCTGCTGCCTTCTGACACCTTCCTTCCACTATCCATCTCCACTTTACCAACAGTTCCTCCCCAATGCATCACCGTTCAGCCCCAGATGTTTAATGTGTGTGTGTAGACGTCATATTTCCTTTGTGGCACTTTGCGAGGATGTTCTGTGCCTGCCAGATAGAGAACCTAAACAGATCCTCTTCTCCTCCATATCTACCTTCCTCTCTACTCTCTGGTTCTCAGGAATCCCTCTTGTGTTCATCGTGGCATGGATCATTTGTAGGATATACATGGAGGACATGGGGTGAGTCTGCAAGTGTTTAAACATTGTTTTCACAAACTGTGTCAAGGTCAGTGCAAAAATCAAACGTTACAAACTTGCAGGCGGCACATTATGCTTATCCTTAATTTCCACCACATGCATGCAGTTGCATTGGTTGAAGCTTATATCAAAATAATGCAACTTTGATTTCATTTAACCATCTCTAGGTCAGGAAATATTACAAATCTCACTGACTTATTTACTCACTTCCAGGTGTTGGGAGATGAACAACACCCCCATACCAAACAGAGTGATCAACTGGCCCATCATGGCATCTATCATTGTGAGTTTTGTCCCAGGATAACCTTGCATACATCAGACAGAGTTTTTTCATGAATTAAAAAAGCACTTCTTAAATGTTTTTTCGGCATCCTGGACACAATTCTTATTAGTTATAAACAGTATAAAGAATTGACCTGAGTAAAAGTGAGTGGATCTGTGGTCAGGATGATTGTACACACAGCCCATTATGCCCCACCAGTGGGTATAACACAGTCTAAATTAATAGGTCAAGTCTGTTTTTTTTATTGTTGTTGTTTTTAGTCATTAATCTGCAATTTGAACTGAAATCCATTTTCATTTTCACCTGCTTTGTCCTTGTTCTCCTTTTCTCATTTTATTTTGCTTTCTTCTACTAAAATATAAAACATTGGATCATTATTTTTATTTTACAAATAAATATTCACCATATTAAAAATGATGCACTATTACAGAACCTGCACAGCCACACATTGGTTTTTAGAGTCACACACTTACTGGACACATCGTTTAAGTGCTCCTGTTCAACTGATGCTAAATGGAAACATGCCATGCAACATTCAGATGGCAGGATTTGGCATTAATGACATGAAAACATGGATCCTGCTTTTTATCAAAGGTTCAGGCTGTTGCTGGTGGTCTAATGATGGCAAGAATGTTAGCTTCACTCACTTGGTACAAACTCAGCATCATTTAAAAACTACAAAAGTATTGCTGCTGATCTGTTTTTGGTCAGCAGCAATACTCAGTACTTTTCTAGGGAAGATGTTATATACAAATAACGAATGACTATAGCATTCACATCTTTATAAACCATACCAGAGTCAATCTGCACAATGAGTCCTTTTAATTTTGAAGCTTTAACACACATAGATGGTTATACTTTAACTCTTGGACTGAACCAGAGCACTTTGTACTGTAGTTTTTATTTTGGTAATAGAGTTTGCTAAAGTACTCACAGATAATGTTTCTTTTTAACATACTGTTTATTGTTGGGTTTCCAGGAGAAAGGTTTAAGCATCAAAACTAGTTGATGAGGTTTAGCAAAAGATCACAGATTGGGATAAAATATTCTGATTATGTCAAAAGTGTCACAGCCAGAGTGATCTAAAACAAACAAGCAGTGCAGGCATAAATCATCCTTCCCATTGAAATCCGTTAGTTTCAGAGTTGCAAAGCTACTCCAGCAACATTCATTTCCATACGCAGCATACTAAAAAAATTACAGTGTGACATATTTTATCGCTATTTTTGGATTTTCTGTGAGACTTGGCCTCAGATGGTGGATCTCTTTATTTACACTGGAAATCCCAGACACAATTATATCCTCTGATACAGACATTCATAAAAAAAGGCTGCTCAGTCATTGAGAAAACATCTGCAAACAGATAAGTTTTAGATAAAATTCAATCAGTCAGCAGTCGATTTCAAAACATGCGAACCAGCAGATAATCCATCAGAGCTGTCATGCTGAACTTTTCTATTTTTACTGTTTTTACTTGTTGCAACAGTGAAGCTCTGCTTGATCCGTTGTGAACGAACTGCTTACTGCTTGTTTTTGCGAAGCTCTATGTAACTGACGTTGTACGATTCGATTGTTGAGCATTTTGCAATAATGTGTGCTCTAATGTGTGCTTTGTGCCATCAAGTTTCCATTTATATTTGGCTATAACTACGATTTAAAGATGTCTTCTAAATATATGAAATGCAGGCAGTTGTAAAGTTATTGTTCTGAAAACGCAGTCATCTGTAAGGACATGCTCTCTGAATGTGTGTTTGTGTATGTTGGTACATGACTGGGCAGGTTTTGGAGCGTAGCTTTCTCGTGAACTGCTTGTTCAAACAGTATGACTGAGTGATGGAGGTCACTTAACACAGAAAACCAGAGAAAATACACTTAAAATTAGGGGAATGCATATACAAAAATACACCTCTGAGTGATGTTTTGTAAAAATATTTGCAACATGTCAAAAGCTTGTTTGAGGATTCAGATTTGGTTATATGGTCGAAGTTAGAGTTAAGGCGTTTTTATAATGCAGCATTATTTGAACCACTGTGGCTAATGATCCAGCTAAGCACAGCTATTAGCTGCACTTGGTTTCACTTCGGCACCTCTCAGTTTTTGTAACCTGGTTGGCTGGTTTCTTATTCTTGAAAAAGTATTTTTTAAGTATCATCATCATATATGTCACATAAACACATGTATGTGGGTGTGAGCTCCTCCACTTACACTCATAGTGAAGAAGGCAGCTGATTTTTATCAACATATGGGAACTGCTCTTCAAAATGAATTGAAACCCAGCTAAGGCCTTTGTGTGTAGTGTTTAGATGTCCTTCCTGTGCCCGTGTTTGGTGCTGGGGCTTCCTCTCGTAGTTCAAAGACATCAAAGGTTAAAGTGCTGATGCTAAAATGGCCATGGACGTGAGATACATAAAGTCCTTAAAGTTTGCACTCTAAAGAGCTTTGAGTGGTTAGTAAAGCTCTCTGTAAATGCAAGTACATCACATTTCACTTACTCAGGTCCCCAGCAAAAAACCACCAAGTGTGGAGTGGACTGTATGAAGGGTTGTTGAGCTTAACAGTGGACGAGTATCTCGTCACTCGGCGCTGTGAGGGGAGCAGAAGACTGACAGATGGACTCGGGCCATGTCTGCAGTGATGTGAACACTATACTGGTCCGTTGTGGTAAAGAGAGAGCTGAGCGTAAAAGCGAAGCTGTCAATTTACTGGTCGTTCTACATCCCTGCCTTCAGCTGTGGTGACCTAAAGTGACAGGGTGAGGAATTCAATTATTTAGAGGGACAGATTAGAGCTGCTACTCCTCCACATTCAATGGAGGTGGCGTGGGGATATCTAAGATTATGACCTGAGTGAGGAGGCCCTGAAGTAGACCCAGGACATGCAGGGGAGATTATGGCTCCCAGTTGGCCTTGAAATGCTTTGGTGTTCCTCAAGATGAGCTGGAGGAGGTAGCTGGGTGGAGGAAGGTCTGCGTTTCTCTGCCTAGGCAAACTTATCCAGACAGCCTGGGTAAATGTGAGAAGATGGATGGATGGAGTTCGGAAACACAACTGTACAGTCAGTCTTTGGACTCTTTGCTCCTGGACAGACAAATTTCATAGAAATTAGTTTCTAACCTTTCTACACTTTTTGCTAATATGACTCCTCTTTCTTTCTGCCGTGTTTCTCTACAAGATCAATTTCATCCTGTTCATCAGCATCATCCGCATCCTGGTGCAGAAACTGCGCAGCTGTGATGTGGGCGGAAACGATCAATGCCAATACAAGTACGTCAAGGAACTGAGGAGTCATATTTTTACCTCCGAGCTCTTGCTGATTAGATTCATATGCATTTAAGAGGGCTTCCTGATAATGTGGTGACGAAAGCAGCAGTCATATCAAATCTCCTCGACACATTAGACAGGAACCATTATCACATTATCAGCTAACTGTGTTTAAACTTGGACATCTTAGTATCAATCTTCCTGCCTGTTTCTGCTTCTCAATCTGGAAACAAATGATTTTGATTATTCTTTCTTTACCAAACAAATAATAGCCATTCCTTCCTCATTGTAACTCTCCTTTTTAATATCCAGAATAAACAATTTTTCTACACTGTTGAGAAAAAGTGAAAGAAAGAGATTTCCCACTGATGGTCTCGCAGATAAGTTTTAGTCTAAATGTATTGTGTGCATTGAGTGAGTATTATGTGTGTTTATCAGGCGCCTGGCTAAGTCCACACTCCTGCTGATCCCTCTGTTTGGGGTGTATTACGTGGTGTTTTTCTACCTGATGGAACCGGAAAATGAAAACGTGAAGCAAGTGAAGATCTTCTTCGACCTCGGCCTCGGATCATTCCAGGTACTATAAGACATTTAAAAACATAAAATTCCTAAATAAAATGATTTGTTTGCCTTTTTTGCTCTGGCAGGAAAATGACTGTAGCGGAAGATAAAAATGTCATCAAGTTAAGACCCAGCAAAGGAGAGAACCACATCAAGAATTTTGACCCTTACAAGATAGTCATGTATGATTGGGAGCTATAGCAAGAAAAATAAACATTGCATGTTCTTTTTTAGCTCATTGACTGTGTCCTAGTTTAATGTCCGGCTCTGTGTCTGCACACAGTCTCCATTCTTTCCCCACATCCTTGACTCTTCTCTGCGGTCTTCCTCTTTTCCTCCTGCCGGGCAGCTTCTGTCCAACATATCCACCATCTCACCTCAGCCTTGCCTCTCTAACTTTGTCCCCAAACACTCAGCCTGAGCTGTCACTCTGATGTGCTCATTTCTTGTGCTGTCCCAACAAACCAGTCATTTAAAGTTGCCTCCACACTTCTGCCTTCCTTTCTCTCCCACTGCCTCTAAAGGCAGAAAGAAAAGAGGAAGACAATGGAGGAGATTGATGAGTGTAGTGAATGAGGACATGCAGTGGGTTGGTGTGACAGATGAGGATGCTCGGGATAGGTGGTGACCCTTAAAGGCAGCATCCTTTAGTATTAATATAGCCTTGTTTCTGACACGTTTGCACTGATCTGTTATGGTGGTATTTGTTTCCTTTTAGGGTCTAATTGTAGCGGTTCTCTACTGTTTCCTCAATAGCGAGGTGAGCCTATGCATGTGTTCTTCGTAACATAATTTACAAGATTTTTTAATGTATAATATATTTAATATAATTCTACTTCTTCTTCTTTTTGCACATAAAGGTTCAGAGTGAGCTGAGGAGGACATGGAAGTGTTTTTCTGTAAAGCGCTGCGTGGGACAGGACTTCAGGCTCCACAGCGTGAACCAAAATGGTACAGAAAGCTCGACCCAGTGTTCTAGAAACTCCCGAGCCCAGTCCATCCTGCAGACTGAGATCACCGGGCTGTGATCTGCGACACAAACAGCCTGTTTTGTTAAAGACTTTGAGAACGGGCGCTCGTGTTCGGTCAGTGTGGAGGAATTATACTTAACCTCGCTTTTATAGACATATCGCCTGATGCTGCAGGGACTGAACTTGTGGCTTGCAAACGTTTTTGAGGTGAAAGACTTCATATTGGACCGTCAAACCTCCCGGAGATATATATATATATTTTTCCACATCGGCGTGAGATTTCACAATGATCTTTAACATTTTTAAACACATAACGGATGAAACAGTGCCTCCTATAATGTTTCCAGAACAACAAATTCATTTTTATAATTATTCTCCACATCCAAAGAATGACTAACTGACTTGAAAAAATAGTTTTCAAATAGTTAATGCACAAATTAAGACTTACATAAAAATGCTAAATCCATATTGGAGAAAGAAACCATACAGTTTATATACCTGAAGGTAGATGTATACAGAAATATTCATATTTTATGTTTAGTTTTATAGGGCTGATCTAGTTCTTCCTTTCATATAAGCTTTTCTTTTTTTAACTGATATGCAGAGTATGTTTGGTTAATAAGGTTCATCCATACCTGCTGATTAGTGCTAAGTAAAAAAAGAATCCACCTCATAATAAAAAAGCCGTACCTATATTTACATGGCTGAGTTATCTACAGTTGTACAGTTGATATGAAGGAAGAAATTAATTATAGAGACCAAACGTGTTGTTCATATCAGGCTGTAAACATGCTTATATGTGCCGTGAAGTTGGGCATTTTAGCATGGCAGGCTATGGGGATGTGGAGCCAGCCTCACGTGGCCAGTAGAGGAACTGCAGTTTTTGGCGCAGTTTTTCAGCTCTGTTGGTTGCTACTGTGATGTGGTAGATGTTGCAAATTATGTTGCAAATATGCTTATAGGTAAGCATATTTATTCCTGCTTTTCAGTTCGGTCATCTCACAGGCTGTTCAGATCATTAATATTGTAAGTTAAGACTCACTGTCCAAGAAAAGATTCAGGAAATATGCAAGGGAAAGTTTTTGTTTAAAAATCAATTTATGTTTTTTTTTTTAACGAAAACAAAGCTGAAAAAATAAAAAATAAAACCAAATAACGGCAGCTCAAATCCCCGACCTCTCACTTTGAAGCCCCACTGAGCTAATTGATTCAGACACTGAGCTGATTATTGACATGGGGAAGCAGAGACCACTACTGTATGTGGAAACAATGTCAACATCTGTCTGTTTTTGGTGCAGATGGGCTACTGCAACAGAAGAAGACCATACCCGATGGCTCTCCTGTCAGCTAAGAGCAGGAAACTGAGGCTATATTTCACACGGGTTCACCAAACGTGGACAACAGAAGATTGGAAAAATGTTGCCTGATCTGATGAGTCTCGATTTCTGCTGCCACGTTTGGATGGTAGGGACAAAATTTGGTATAAACATGAAAGGATGGATCCATCCATTCTTAGATCGGTTCAGGCTGGTGAGCACATCCCTTCGTGACCACGGTGTACCCATTTTCTGATCGCTGCTTCCAGCAGGATCATCTCAACCTGGATTCTTGAACATGACAATGATGTCACTGCACTCAAATCGGCTCCACAGTCACCAGATATCAATCCAGTAGAGAACCTTAGGGATGTAGTGGAACAGGAAATTGGTAGTGGATGTGAAGCCCACAAAACTGGAGTGACTATGTGATGCTATCATGTTAATATGATCCTAAACCTTAAAAGAAAGAACAGGAGGTTCAATCAGGTACTAAGAAGGGGTTATTATTAGTGTTAGGAGCAGGGTAAGTTACCACAGTGATGTAGCCACGTAAACAGAGATCCACCTTCACCTCCAGACTTTAAGCTCAACATACTGCAGCCTTCTGATCTATTACTGTAATTTCACTTTGCAGTGCACCCCTCTGTTTTGACTGGCAAGATATCATTGGTGTTTCCTGGGTAACTGTAGCTCTTGTCACTCTTCATTTTTTCATGTTTTGAATGCATTTGATAACAATGTGTGTTTAAGTTGGTACCAAATTCAGGGCTCAACAAAAACGGCTGTCTGAACAGCACGTTATCGTCAGTAATTTCACTATGATCCTCTTGAAGTTCAGTTTTTTCCTGAAAGTCTATCATGGATCATTGTTGTTTTACATTTAATTTAATAAGGCCTACCACACCTGTTAAATGTATTGTTTTTTCAGTAACTCCATTTACTTTCCCTTATCACGTCAGCAGGGAATGAACGTGATAGCATTCAATTTGAGATAAAATTAGAATACAGATGCTTCACTTTAAGGGTGATCAGTGTTTCCCACACACAGAATGTTCTCATCCAAACGAACTCACCGTAACAGAGTTTTATCAGCGCCTTGAGGCGACAGTTTGGATTTGGCACTATACAAATAAAATGGATTTGATTTGAATTAAAGCCAAAAACCATGCTTGCCTTGTACATAGACTGTTTTGTATTATTTTTCTTTCTTTTTTATACAGTGGAGAGTATATCGCTGGCTGATTGTAAAATGTAGAGAAAGACATCGTTGTTAAATTTGTAAGCTTTTGATCACAACTGTAAACCTGTGATTCCATATGTTTAATCCATAAAAGCTTTTTTTATCGTGGAAATGAAGCTCTGTTTGTTCAATCACACAAACTGAATCCTTTTAAATGTTTTTTCTTCCATATTTGCAGATATTTTCTCATCTTATGTTTATGTTTCTGTGAAGTAGCATAACATAAGCAGCATGAAAGGTGATAGTAAGACAGCATCTGCAGACAGTTCAAGTTTCTTTTAAGTGTCCTCTATTTTCTGGCGTCGCCTTTCAACAATTATCTCACAAAAACATCTGAAGCTGTGAGGCAAAATCTCACCTGCTTTATATAAATTCCACTCACACCTGGATCTCATTAACCTCTACCATTGGGAAAACAGGGTAGACTAAATAACACAGTCTAGACAAAGAAACAGGAATAAAATCATTTTTCCACTTAACAAACTCATTCACCCAACTAAACAGTTTGAAAAGTCACTCTTCACCTAATCTGACTCATGAGGTTATTTTAAATGAAATAAACAATTTTACACAAAAGAAACACCCCTTCATTTGGTTACACCCAATTGACATGCTCAGTGACATCATATCCTATAAAATCAGGAAGTACTGGGGCGGCCCTTCCCACATACCTGTTTTACACATAGGACCTGCTCAAAGGAACACACAATGCTAAGTATAACCAAACTACATAAACAAATGAAAGATTCAAATCAATTAATGATGAAGTGACATTTAGCTTTAAGTACATTTGCACAGATGACATAAATATAACCAATGCTACCACAAACAGACCCGGGATAGTATGTAGAGCCAAGGTTACATGTGCTGTGTTTACATTAAAGCATTATGACAGACTATAGGATAACAGAACACAGAATAACAATATACGCAAGTGGCAAATGAATTCTGTCCTAGCCACTTTGTCACAGTTTCCAGCGGGCACAGTTAAAGGCATCAGTTCGCATCAGACCTGTGAGGTCAAAGGTCAGAGGTCAGTGAGGGTATATTGCTTCACTAGTTAACAGAAAAAAACCAACCTGTGTTATTGTTGCCGCTCTTTACTTTTCCTGTATTTACTTTAGATTGTGACGCATTTGAGCAGAATGGAGTTACACAATTATGAGCTGGACAGAGTCAAAGAAAGCGAAACTGATAACTGGGAAATGTGACTGGTAGGTTCAGATGTCTCATGAAAGCCTTAAAAAATACAGCTCCAAAAAAAGAAAGAAAAGAAGGAACACTCAATTATTATGGCATAACCAAAGTCAGTTAAACCTCAGGGATATCAGTCTGTTCACTTAGGAAACCAGTTCAGCTGCTTTGGTGAAAGTGAAAGTAACAACAGATGCAACAGGACAACAGCCAAACCCCCCAAAAAGAAAATGATTTAGGAGGCAGTGACCACAGACTATTGCTCCCTCCTCATCCCTCCAGACTGATACGTCTCTAGTTTTCCTTTTTTGCTACTGTTGTTAGTATTAGTAACAGGAGACGCTAGCTACAGCTCATTGACATTGCACAGACAGTCCAGCTTGTCCAGGATGTCACAGTCTCAAGAGTGTGGAGGACATACCAGGATGTGGGCTTTAGCATGGCTGTTGAAGGGCATCGCCCACCACCATCATCGGTCTCTGCATCTTTGTGCAGAAGGAATGGAAGATAGAGTAAAAACACAATATGCTTTTTTTTATTCTTGATTTTGTGCCAAGTCATCAAATAAATCTTAATTACGAAAAATGATAACAGCTCAGCCCTGCCTAACTTTGAACCTGTGTCATGTACGATACATATCACAGATCCTCACATGTGAGGACCCTCACTGATATGCTCTGCAGTTACTACGCAGCCCTGCCTAACGTTATCCTCACCAAAGTCTCAACCTGAACCTTTAAACAGCTGTTTGGGGACTGCTGGGTGAAACAGGGGGAATGTGCTCACTCTACTGGGCTAAAACTTAATTTAAGATACAAGGATGAAAGGAGCCCCTTCGCTTCACATGATCTTTTCTTTTTGTTCCCCTGAGAAACTCCCATCTGCTTTTCCATCTGTGCTGCCCGCCCTCTTTTCATCCTCCAGTCACTGTTCCTCTCATCTTACCTGCAGTCAAGCTGAAGACGTGAACCTCGAATCAGTTATGTGGTGATACAGACACATACACAAACTAGGACATGAGTAAAGTTTAACTTAGGATTTCCTAATTCCTCAGCTCTAAAATGTTTTTTAATTAGATTTTAAAGGAAATAAGAAATGTTTAAGGGGTTTAAATCAAAAGGCATCCACCTTGGAGCTCAAGTTGCTAACATGAGCACAGAGAGACAATGATGCTGGTAACTATTGGAAGTTCAATTGACAATATAAAACCCAAAGATATACAAGGGATAGAAGAATCTAAACATAATTTGGGAAGAAAAATAATTTAAAAAGTAATACTAAACAATCTTTCCGAAAACAGTTATGCAAACAATAAATCTGCAAGCCGAATAGTTGCTGAGGAATAATTTGAGCAATTGTTTAAACTCGTGTTTATGTGAGCTGCCGTCCCCTGGTGGTCACTGAAGGTACTTCAGGTGCAAGATGTTATTTGTAGATTTTAAAAAAAAGAAAAGAAAAATACATTGAATTAAAATACTGCATTATTAAATGTTAAAAAGCACAAAAAAGGAAAAAGATCCTTGTCAGGGTCAGATCTTTTATGTCCTGAGACAGAAAAAAAATTGTTTTTACATTCAGATTTTTTCCCCCAAAGAAACATGCTGGATCATTTCTTTTTCAAATTGGTTATTTATTCATTATCTTCTGTCCCATGAAGTGGGCACATCTGTCATAAATATGATTAGATGGCTGAGTGAGACAGAAAGGAGTTCACGCAGAATTTGGAAGTGAAGTTAAAACTCCAGCTGTCGAGAGATGATGAGGAGGAGTGGCCAGACATGAGAGCAAGAAGGTGAAAGTTCAGTGGAGGACATGCTGGCTTTGAAGAGCCTGAGTACGGGCAAAGTGACGATACCCAAAGTCCATCTTGGATAAGAAGCATTACGTAAGCTCGGGCTCCGAAGCTCTGGGATTTGGTTTTGACCGCAATACAGGACACCAGCCTGGAATCATCTTTCATTGGCAGCTTTGTGTGTGTGTGTGTGTGTGGTTCCTCAAAAGCTGAGGAACGACACTGAGCTTTCAGCTTCCTGCTCTGATGTCTGTCCTTCCTCCACCTCATCCCCCGACAGCAGTAAGACTGACTCCCCTTCCACGGTTTGAAGTAAAATCCCTTCTGCCTCATCCTGCCTCCTGCTTCCCGAAGTACGGCTCAAAATCTGAAAATGTGTCCTGCTGCCCACTACAAAGGAATAAAAGTAACTGTGCATTTCTGAAATCCTACTAAATCAATGTTAGCTGTATTAGCTCAGCCCCCACAAACCTGTCATCAATAGAAAAGGCAGGATGTCCCCTCGACAGTGCAGAACGAGTCATGTAGATTGCATTAATGGTGGTTAACGCAGATTTCAGACTTATGTCCTGACTGGGGTCAAAAATGAATTGCTGGGTTTTATATTGTACATTTAGATCAAAGACGGTGAGTCACTCCCCTTTTCTTTATATTTTACTCCTAAAAAGTCAAACTTTCTTGTAATTTTGCTAAAGTGGACTTGAGCAACATTTTTCCAGGTTTTCACGAGGTCTTTGCGGCGCCTTTTAAAAGACAGAGTTACAAAGTGCATCTAAATTTGAATAAAAGCCACACATTAAAGATAAGTTATAGACACATAATCATTTTCACAAAGACACTTCGATACATGCAAATAGATGCAATCTATGGCTCAAAATAAAGGGGAGAAGATTAAGGGAAAGCTAACCTGTCAAACATCAGCCTGGCTGAGTTTTTATAGGTTGTTTTTATGGGTTGTACAGGTTTTAGAGGTTGTTCAAGTGATTTTTCTCAGCAACCTCAAAAATAGGATTGTCTCTGGTTTTAAAGTCAGAGTGAGGAACAGTTGGGAGACCATAGTTAGAGGATGAGAGGCCCGCTCAGAAGGTCTGATATAAGCAGGGTCCTGTCCATGTAAGCAGCCCCTGCTTACATCCTCACCCCGGGGAACTCCAGGCCTTAAGGGCCGGTGTCCTGCAGGTTTTAGATCTCACCCTGGGTCAACACACCTGAATCAAATGAGCAGTTCATTACCAGGCTTCATTAACCTGTCTTGGAAAACTTCAAGACAGGTTAATGAAGTTATTTAATCAGCTGTGTTGGATCAAGGACACATCTAAAACCTGCAGGACACCGGCCCTTGAGGCCTGGAGTTCCCCACCCCTGATGCACAGCTTTGATGATAATAACAGGATTTTAAAGTGGCCTCTGAATTTCACTGAAAACAGTGAAGGGCAGCAGGAATACGTGTGATATGTTGCTCTCTGCACCAGCTGGAGATGGACACTGGCTGCTTTTTCACTCATTTTCAGTCCACTCCCTGTACCTGATCTATGACTGACTGAGGTATAAAAAGGCAAGCTCAGTGACAAGCAAGCTACCAGAAGACTTCACACAAGCAGAATTCATACTCAGTTGTGATTAAATACATTCATAAGTTTGGGAAAGACTGGATTAGCACACAGAGTTATAGGATTATGTAGAAGGACTGCCTTAAAAATTCTTTAGTTTTCAGAGTTTTTACCACCACAG
>NW_024582855.1:24557-33037 GCF_018398535.1 Haplochromis burtoni | reverse complement strand
ATTTATGAAAAAAAGAAGCAAAAAACAATATTGTTGTAGGAGGAGGGCACAAGAGCTCAGCGCGTGATACTGACTGGAAGCAACACAGCTGCTGTTGACAAAGCAGCAGAGTCAGATATGAATGCGTATTAAATTCATCGTGTAAATATACCAGATTTATCCACATACGCTAGTTTTCATCATATCTTCATGATCTCCAGTAATGTTACACCACAGTGCTTTCATTTGAACCCCAAGTGTCACCGTCTTTGAAAAATTACAGAGTATAATGCAACTATTTTGCAAAAATAAATAATTACATAAAGACTTTCAAAAGGGTACCCTGTTTTTCCCTTCGTACGATATCGTACAAATAGAGATAATATAATTATCTGAGGAACAATTGTCAATAAGCAGAGAAGTTATTAAAATATTAATGCAAGACATGGAAGCAGGTGGTGTTGTTCCTAAATTAGGAACAATATTTTAAAATTACTTCACAATTCTTCTTGCACTTCATATTGTTACAAACTATCAGAATATAAAGAAAGTCAGAAAATGGACAACCTCAGCTTATAAAACTGCTATTTTTTTTAACCACAAACCACTGGATCAATTTCAAGTGTTTTGCACTTGATTTTTATTTTATCATAAAACACTGCAGAGATGCAAAGAAATAATCATTATAACAGTGTGCAAATACTCCACGTTATACTGTGTTCCAAGCTATAGACATCTCTGAAGCGACACCCTGTCATCCATTCATCCAAGAGATGTAACAGAGACACTGCCTCTATTAGATAATTATTTTTCAAAAATAATCTTTAACATCAGATTAATTTCAGATTTTTAATGTCAGATTTTACACGGTCAGGTGTAGCCGAGTTTAACTCAGAAACTAAACTTTAACTCAAAATTTCCATAAATAAATGTCAAACGAGCCATCATGATAAAGGGAATGTGTGCAGTTTTGGTGCTCCGTAAGTTCTGTGCTGAACAGCGTGGCTGACTCTTTGTATCTACTATTGCTTCACAGTCCGAGTCCAAACAGGTAATGAGCCATTGCAAGCTGACCAATTATGGAGTCCACCGCCAGCTCACGCTTTTTTGAGGTTATGTCAAAAGGTTTCTTGTTTAGGCAGTCTGTGTCAATGGGCTCAGTCAGTAGTCACGTTGTCTTATTACAATGAACACATGCAGTGTAGTTTATTTTGAGTTAATCCAGCCTTCTACCTGCAAGAAATCTTTAGTGCAGTATGTAATCTGCTTCTGAAAATGGCTCCCAGCAAGAAGAATTTCTTCTTTCAGCTCTAATCCGTGAAAAAAAAAGACAAAAAATACTTGGTTGGTCTGTTCATTGTCACCGCTCGTGTCAGGTGTACATGATTGGAGGATTTGGGGTTGGGTTCTCTGCTCATTCATCACTGCAGATTTTAGTTAGATTTGTTTGTCCGTGGGAACTGTGGGAACCTTAAATTACATTTTGGATGTAAACAAAAAGAAGAGCGTGAAGGGGTGTGAAGAAAAACAGATTTTAAACTTTGTTTCTTTAACTGGACTCTGGTGCCATCCTGTGGCTGCTATGAACAAAAGTGAAGTAATGAAAATAAAAAGTTCCTCGACTTAATCATCTCGAGCCCTTTTCAAAATGATCAAACATTAAATTATTTTCAGGATTTTAAACAGTTGAATTATTAATTATTTGTTTTTAAAAACTCACAAAAACCCAGATATTTTCCATGTAATATATAGTATCGAGAGAGTATGGATGACAAGTAAGAGTAAAAGACAAAAACTTACTAAAAAAAAAATTTATTGCCCAAATTGATCACCAATTTTATTTTTTTTAAGTTGAAAAAAAGTACAATAATGCCCAATTAGGGCATAAGAGTTAATCTTATTACAGTTCTACAGATCTCATATATTACAAGCGATTTCTCTGCAGGCCAGTATTATTGGCTGATATTAACCTTTTGCTGATATCAGTATCTTCATTTATAAAGGCTGATAATTTATTGAAAATAATAAGACATGGCAGAAACATCCTTCGACCATGTTTTGAGTATTGGTGTATTTACTTCTTCCTGCATCCCTGAAAAGGTTTCACCATCAGTCATCTTCTATGAGGAGACCTCAGACGCAGTCGTACGCTGAGCTTTCCTGTGAGAAAATCAACAAAAAATAACAGTATATGAGGACTGATCACATTTGAAAAGTCGAACTGAGCATGTGAGTCTGTGGAAGGTGATGTAAAACTCACTCGAATGCAACAATCTTGGCACGAACCCAGGGAGCTCTCCCATTGATGCAGAAAACACCGGACTCTGTCTGAAAGCTGCAGGAACGAGAAATGAACGATGAACTTGGTAGCAACACTTTAATCAGTTCATTTGAGATAATATTAACAATGAGTAAATGAACTTTAACTGAAGAGCACCAAAAACATCACATCTACATCTTTAGGCTAAAGTTATTTAGCCAGTATAAGTTGTGTTGAAGTTAAACAATTGATTTTAAATGTAAAAAAATAATAATCATATTTTTCAGTAATTAACAGTTTGTAATAAATCAATCCTGGGCTACAGTTGATGCTTTTAATGTGCCATAAAAAAATTACACGACTGCGTTGACACATGGACGC
Organism: Haplochromis burtoni; assembly: GCF_018398535.1. Taxonomy (NCBI): domain Eukaryota; kingdom Metazoa; phylum Chordata; class Actinopteri; order Cichliformes; family Cichlidae; genus Haplochromis; species Haplochromis burtoni. The sequence continues at coordinate 30,417 of NW_024582855.1, read as the reverse complement.
CTTGCTCTCTGGACCAAGTATCCCAAAATTGGTTCAGTGATCTCCTTATTGGTGACAGTTTTGCAGCATGTGGCCAGTTTTACGTCATTCTTTCCTGGAACAAAAAAAAGAAAAAAGAAAAAAAAGATTTTTAAACAGAGAAGAGCCGACAGAAAAACCTTACATGGTGTTTATATGAAGTTCAATCTTACCTTCTGATCCAGACATGGCCAAAACTACCAAGACTGTGCAGAGCAGCACAGACAGGCTTCCAGAGTTTAACATTTTCAAACAGCTTGAAAAATTCTGAATACACAATTATATTTGTTCGATTTAACTTCTTCCCTGGAGAGCTTGAAGATCTAGAGATTTTTGGAAATGGTGGATATTTAAGGTCTTAAAAGCAGAAGTGATTAGTCATCTTCTGTTTTCTCCTCCTCTCTCTGCATGCAAGTAAACAGTGATTTAAGAGGAAATGTGCAAAGTGACAACTTTCATCACACGATTTTTTTGGAAAATTGGGCAATTTCTCTTCCCGGCTTAGACTGCTGAAATGTGAGGTTTTCAGAATCCAGAGGTCACAGCATGATACTTTATCAGTGTATTTGTTGGAGAATTAATGGAGAAAAAAAATCAGTAAATCAGTTATTTAACTTAAATTAAATTTGTCAGGTTCTGGATGATGAGATTGCGGATACAAGCAGCGGAAATGGGCTTCCTCCGAAGGGTGGCTGGCCTCTACCTTAGAGATAGGGTGAGAAGTTCTTTCATTCTGGGAGGGGCTCAAAGTAGAGCTGCTGCTCCTCCACATCGAAAGGAGCTAGTTGAGGTGGTTCGGGCATCTGAAAAGGATGCCTCCTGGGTGAGGCTTTCCGGGCATGTCCCACCAGGAGGAGGACCGGGGAAGACCCAGGACACGCTGGAGAGATTATGGCTGTATCCCAATTCAGGGTCTGCAGCCTTAAAGGTCCACAAGGGCTGCGTGCTCAAAGACCGCTAAGGCCGGAAGTGCGAGGCTTGTAGGCTTGTGAAATGGGACATCTAGCCTCCGTCGCACTGCCCAGGTTGCCTAGCAACCATGATACTACACAGTGCGCTGTGACGTAATCGGCCTTAACATGCGACCTTTAAGTTTGCAGACCCTGAATTGGGATACAGCCTATATCTCTCAGCTGGCCTGGAAATGCCTTAGTGTTCCCCTGGACAAGCTGGAGGAGGTGGCCGGGGAGAGGGAGGTCTGGGCTTCTCTACTTGAGCTGCCCAGATAAGCGGAAGACAAGGGATGGATGGAGGTTCTGGATGTTGCATTTTTAGTGGGAGAAACATTTCATCACTCATCCAAGTGACCAGTGTTCCTCCTCAGGCCAGTGGCCACTCTTTCATTGATGAGGACGTACACATCCTGGACACAGAGGGACGCTGGTTTGAGCTCCTCTGAAATGAGAAGGCATTTTCCACTGCTGTGGTTGCAGCTGTTCCCTAATTCTCTGTAAATGATACTCATTCTCACTGACGAGTGGTCATCATGTCATTAAACTGAACTTTTGGCCTATCGCTACTCAATGCTGCTAGTTTCTGTCTTTATGCAAATATAGCAGGTAGACATGTAACCAAACCACATTCAGAATCTTGAAGGCATTACATTTTAAGTCGAGTCTGTTATATGCATTTTGTCTGCTACATAACAATATTAGCATTTTTGGCTTCTGAGTTTTGAGAAGTGTTCATGTTAGAGTGTAAAGATTAAGGAACAGAAACTTTTCTTACAAGAACACCATCACTAACTTTCTCTTAACTTTCAGCATCTGGTGTTTTTAAAAAGCGAAAGAAGAGGGAAGTAAAGAAGTTTGCTGCAGCCATATTCCCATCACACAGATGTTAATGCTGACATCAGCATTCAGTGTTTTACTAAAGAAAGGCTTCAGAAAGGTTCCTTATTCTGTTGGGATAATGGAAGTCAAAATATAACTAGGATAATGTGGAAAATTAAAATATAGTCTTAATCATCTTAAACAAGATGAAAAAGTAATTTGACAAGGCTGCCCAAACTTTTGCATCCCACTGTACATGTGTACCTTTTTCTGTCCATGTCGTTTAACAGTTGGGTAAAGTACATGCTTTCCTGAGTAGTGGTTGCAAGTCCAATGTATTCAGCTTCGCATGTTGAGAGTGCCACTGTAGGCTGTCCTCCCTTTGTGTTCAGGTTTGCTGTTCTATGGTTTAGTTTCTCCTAGGTTCTGTTTTGCCATCCCCACTTTGTGTTCTGTTTTAATAATAAACCACCCTCACACATAAGTGCTGCATTTGAGTTCTCTTTTCCACACATCACATGGCTGCTGCCCCAGCCATGCATAACGCCCCTTGTTATGCCCAAATAACTCAATTTTAGTTTCATCAGTCCACAGCACCTTATTCCAGAATGAAGCTGGCGTGTCCAAATGTGCTTTAGCAAACCTGAAGCGGCTCTGTTTGTGCTGTGGGAGGAGGAACGGCTTCCTCTGCATCACTCTCGCATACAGCAGAATGGTTGAACGATGCACAGCGACTCCATCTGGTGCAAGATGATGTTGTAGGTTTTTGGTGCTGGTCTGTGGGTTGACTCTGACTGTTCTCACCATTCGTCGCTTCTGTCTATCCGAGATTTTTCTTGGTCTGCCACTTTGAGCCTTAACTTGAACTGAGCCTGTGGTCTTCCATTTTCTCAATATGTTCCTAACTGTGGAAACAGACAGCTTAAATCTCAGAGACAGCTTTCTGTATCCTTCCCCTAAACCATGATGGTGTCTCCAGGTCATTTGAGAGTTGTTTTGAGACCCCCATGTTGCTACTCTTCAGAGAAAATTAAAAGAGGAGGGAAACTTACAACTGACCCTCTTAAATACTCTTTCTCATTATTGAATTCACCTGTGTATGTAGGTCGGGGGTCACTGAGCCTACCAAGCAAATTTATATTTAATAATTAGTTCTAAAGGTTTTGGAATCAATAAAATGACAACATTGCCCAAATTTATGCACCTGCCTGATTTTGTTTAAACACTTTCTGTAAATCCAATAAACTTCATTTCACTCCTCAAATATCACTGTGTGTGTCTCCTATATGATATATTTAACTGACATTTTTTATTGTAACAACCAACGATTTATACAGGAAAACGATGACTATTAACAAGGTTGCCCAAACTTTTGCATCCAACTGTATATAACTATCATTAGCTTACAGCTTGAAGTGTTTAAGGTATGTGCTAACTAAAAATAAAGACAAAATGATAGATTATTAATTTTTTAATAAAATTTGCAGATTGTCTCAGTGGAGTTTTAATAAACTCGACAGTCTGTTCTTTCTATGTAAGATATAACAGGACCCTGGAGTAAATTCTCTACCATTTCACACTTATGTTTAATCAGTTCTCTGTCTGACATTTGTTCAACTATGTAAAAACTATAACTTTAATCTCATCCAAACCAATTTACTGAGGAACAAATAAAACACTGAAAAAAGCCAAGCAATAATATTTTCAAACTATCTGGGTGACTTATATATCATGTTTAAGCTGAGTAGCGAAAAACCGTGTGGGGTTTGGATATGATGTGCTGGGAGTTCACTGTTCTCGCCGGCTCTAGTGAGTTTGAACCCTCTAGCTATCGAGCTGGTGGGTAACAGACGTCTCTGAAAACGTCGGAGCAAATATGTGGTGTCTTGATAAACCGAGCAGATATTTGAAGTTTACACAGCTACATTCTCGCCTGAAAATATGTTAAAAGTTTATTTTGTGACCCAGAAAGAATAATAAGAGTAATATTAAAACTAAGTAGTTTGTTGAAAACTGGAATTAGCTGAGCTGTGCTATGAATTCTGGGATATGTGGGCCACAAGGGACACGCCTGACCCACCCTTCAAATCTGGGGAAATGAAGAACACATTTTTCAACCGCGTTTGAGGGAGTCTTCGAATTTGGACAGGCTTCGCTGTGTCGCTGTAACATAATTGGGCTACAAATGCGGCCTCCGAAGGATGCGGCCACTAAATTTGGACACAGCTATGAAACCGGAAACTGCTTCTTCTTTTTCGGGGTTTAACGGCGGCTGGCATCCCTGGACATGCAGTGCTGCCATCTTCTGTTTCAGCCCATTATTACAATCTTAAATCCTACTACTTATTTAATAGTCGACGTAATCGTGACTAGTCGACTTATCGTGGCAGCCCTAAAGTGTATGTACATGTGTTTTTATTTATTATATATATTAGGGGTGCAACGATACACAAAATTCACGGTTCCGGTTCAATATTTTTTCGATACAAAAAAAATGTTCATGCCTTTTTAATTTGTCATTTATTAAAATTATAAATATATATTTTAACTCAAAAGTACAGTTTTTAAATTTAATGTTGCTGAAACAACAAAGTAATAAAAAAAAAATCTATCTGATCGAGAATCACTCATCTTTGGAAAAGAGAGTTTATTACAGAGAAATGGCTCTTTCCAAAATAAAAGCTATACTATACGCTTCTTCTGGGCTATATTCTCAGCAGCATATTAAACATATCAGGTCCCCATAAGGAGAATCATGTGCTAACGGCTGTCTAAATGACTCGGGTAAAGTTTGTAGCATGCGTGCGTTGTTTTGTCTGCTTCCACTTGTCTTTGCACTAGGATGATGTCGGCGTAAATGTGCAGTCATATTCGTTGTGTTCCCACTAGTGCTGTCAGCGTTAATCTCGTTGAAATGACGTTAACGCCACAACACGGCAAATCTCCGTTAACGAGCTACCCCTGATAGCCCCGTGCGTGGGCTGGACGGCGTCAACACGTTAACGAGCTAACTGCGCTAACACACTAGTTCCCACCAATTGAGCATTGCGTGGCACATCCAACATACTGTTTTACTTTTGTCCATGACGCGCTTACCTTCAGGGTCATACGTCACATGAAAACCAAAATAGTTCCAAACGCCAGATCTGAATGAGGGTGGGGAGGTTCAATTTGCCATGTTGCAAGGAGAGCTTAACTTCTGTCTCGCTAGCTTGCCCTGCGCTCAGTGAATCTGCGTTCGACTACTCCGCCTAGGCTGCACTGTCGAGCGCAGATCCACTGAGCGCTCAACACAGACAGCATCGTCAGAAGGAAAGTTGATAAAATAAATTAAAAATTTTGTATTGTTCGATACATATGCGTACCGAACCAAAAGCACTGTATCGAACGGTTCAATATCGATACGAGTATCGTTGCACCCCTAATATATATGTATACTTGTGTGTGTGTGTTTTGCTGGGTTTCACTGCTCGGGCCCATTTATGTTCATCATGGGCTACATAAACTTGGGTAAAAGATAAAGTTTTTTTAAAAACTGGACACTATACTCAGCAACCATCCTCAGTTAAAACACTAGTGGAATACATTATGTGATGTGTGTAACATTTTGTGAGAGTCTGGTGGGCAACAGAAACAACAGCAGGAAAATATTTGCTCAATAAACAAAAGTTTATTTTTATATTGTTTTTCACAGCCACATTGTTCTTCACATAAACACAAAATGCACAGAAAGAGATCCAAAAATAAACAAAAAGAAAAGTAAAAGACAAATAAAAGCTGACCTCCAATGATCAATTACAAAACAATGAAGTCAACAGCATGAATAAAATACACGTTTGCTCCACAGGTTACAGGAAAAATTAATCTACAAATGGCAAAAAAAAAAGAAAAAGAAAAAAAAAGAATAAAACAAATTTAAGTCAGGCTGAGAAAGCGCTCTGGTTTGAATAAGCCTTTAATGGTGATGGAAATACTGGAAACACTGATGTAGCAGACAGACTTCATGACTTCTCCATTTTGGCAGTGACTACAGAGGAAAAACAGACAAGCAGCAGCTTCAGTTTTTCTCT
>NW_024582855.1:857-3497 GCF_018398535.1 Haplochromis burtoni | reverse complement strand
TTTTAGGTAAAAAGAAAATGACTTTTCTTTCAACATGCTATCAAGGTCATGTCTGACATTGACAGTAGTTGCAGAATACTATTTGCTTAAAGGTATTAGAGATAAACTTATTATTAAATTGTTTGTCATTTATTGAGGTATTACCTATCGTCAGTGAAGGTAAGCATGTTCTTATTAGGGAATACTTTAAAGTATTTACGATAAGATTTAACAACGGTGTGGGTATTGCTTTACAAACCTTATTATAATTATTAAAAGAAATGTCTATTTTATACTTATCAATAAATTCTTCATAAGATAGCAAGTTTCCATTTTTATCAAGCAGATCAACAACAAAACATACACCGCTATCATACCAGTCTGATTTAAATAAGGACTTCTTATTGATGACTATAACCCTATTATTCGATTAGGTTGAGGGTGCAGGAGAAATCCATTATTATTTGGTTAAAATGAGAAGAGTTATATTTAGTTGGAAATCTATCCAGTTTTTCATCTGGTGCCATATTAAAGTCACCTGCAACAACGACTTTTTCTATTGAATAAATGATCTTCCATTCTTCTATCATTTTTTTCAAATCAGAAATTAATTTCTGGTTTTCAGCTCTATTGTTGAACCCATAAAAATTTACTAAAATGGACTTAGTATCATCCGACTCTATGTTAACCATTAACCAATGACCTTCCTTATCACCTTTATGATCAATAACTCTTCCATTAAAACGATGTAGAAAAATATCCACTCCTGCTGAATGAGAGTTACCATGAGATAAATAAATATCATCGCTTCCCCACTGCTTTCTCCAAAATATATGATCATCTTTACTGCTGTGTGTCTCTTGAAATAAAAAACAATTAGTGTTAGGCTGTTCCTTACAAAAAAGAAAAAACACTTTATGCTTTATGTTATTTCTTAAACCTCGAACATTTAAAGAAAATATTGAAAGACCCATTGAATATAGCTTGAGAGAGCTTTAATAACTAGAGTAGAGCAATGGAACGTTTTGCCTCCTATTAACTAATAAATGCAGTCAAAGTTAAGGACCATTGAGCAAGTTACCGGGTTAAATTTAGTTGAACAGTTATACCTTCTTATCTAGGTCATTATAAAGTTCTTTCATTCTTTGATTTGACAACCATCGATGACAGCATATCCGCTTCCTCCACTCTCGGCCACAGAGGTTTACGGGCTTCTCTGTCGTCCTTACAAAAGTCTTCTCTAAACCGAATCTTCATCTCCTTGCAGAACTTCGCCTCCTTGGACATCTTCCACACTAGGTCTCGAACAGTTCTCATTGCAAACTTTTGATACAATTGAACATCAATTTATTTTCCACTCTTTGAAAAAAATTTGGCTTTGGATAATTTTTCTGTAAAGCTTCAAAACCTTGTACACGAATGGCAATAGCTCAATTAAAATGATTAAGACCTCCACCCCCGAGATTTGACCTGTTATACAAGGAATCACCATAGCTGATAAGGAGCTCATCATCAGCCAGCTAGCTGATGACACCACACTCTTCTTGAAGAATGCAAATCAAATCCGTCCAGCCCTTAGTGTTATTAGTGATTTCTCTGAGGCATCTGGTTTATGTCTAAATCTAAAAAAATGTGAATTGCTAAGCAATTAAAGACTGCACTGCAAATGCTATCTGTAACATTTCTGTTAAACAAGGAGTCACATACCCAGGACTGTTAATATCCAAAGACCAAAAGTCAAGATGCTCGTCAAACTTTAAAAAAAAAAAAGTACGTTCTAAATGAAACTCCAGACGTCACTAATCACGTGACTCTGGCCAAACGAATCAAGCCTCGACACGATGCTTCTGAAGCAGTTAATCTTTCTGACACACGCACCGGAGTGTCAGCTTCAAGCGGACCATCACTACCTCTCACATCTAAAGGTAAGTGTCAAGGTAACTTTGAACTGAGTTCAGTCAATCTTGAGTTTTTCAAAGTTTTCTGAATGAAGTTTTCTGTTGCTCTCTGTGAGAGGAAACCGTTAAAGGCAAGGCTCTCCAGACTGTAGCAAAACAGGAAACCACAGCTGTGTGTGTGTAAGTGTGCAAACGAATAGATTAGAAGTGCAAGTGAGCCACGAGTAAAGAAAGGTTAAGTTTCGTGAGTTGTTTTTCTCAACACTGATCACGCGCTCAACACTCTACACATACTTGCATCACACGCGCTCTCAAGCATCAGTATCCGGTCGTTCAGTGATGACGCGATGAATCCTACTTCCGGGCCTAAACGCTCCCGTGTTCAATATGCCGCAATGCTGTGTTCCTCATTGTTTTAACCAATCTGGCTCAAAACAACAGTCTAATCTGTCATTTTACTGGTTTCCTTGTGAAAAGAGAGAGAAGAGGAAGTGGCTGAAGTTGATAAGGTATGTTACAACTCGTAAGTAAATGAATAAATTTGTAAGATAAGAGCAAGTGGACTCTTACTTTAGTTAGCTAATATAGCTAGTGATGAACAATTAAAACCCGCTACTAAAAGACAAACTGGCTTTTACGAGTAATTTTACTTATATAGACAATGGATTTTATTGTGTTTTCTTTTTACTACAAAGACGTTGTTGCATTTTTGAAGTCTTTTTTATTTCTCCAAGCAAAGATTGAGAGCTAAGGGTCACTTCGC
>NW_024582855.1:0-837 GCF_018398535.1 Haplochromis burtoni | reverse complement strand
TTACAATCCCCAGCCTATGTGCCAGTTAATTACCAAAATAAAGACCTAACCAACAAATAGCTAGCAAAGGTTGCCAGTACTTATCTTTCTGGTAAGCTTAAAAGCAAATTAGTACAACGATGTGTAAGATTTGAATAATTCTGGTCACTGTCTGTGACCAGTCATCCAGGTCATCGTAGTCCAAGGAGCTTGGAAAGAAAAGCATCTGGACTTCTTTAAGTTTCTTGAAGCTTCTCTCATCTGGATGAAAGAAGCTTCTCTCTATTATTTATCTCTATTTTTTTCTATTAATCATAACTAATGGAGGGCTACCGTATGATCTGAAATTTCTCTCTGCCTTTTTAAACACTTCCACAGACGTGAAAACTTCACCCCAAACTGCAACTCAAGAGTCTGCAGTTGGCACTTCCCTCAAGGAAAAGCTGCAGGGCCAACAAAATTTGCATCGAACGACGGGAAGTCTTTTCAGTTCCCAGATGACCACAACCCTGTTAGAAAAAAGAAGAAAAAAGAGCAGGTCCCAGCTATTGGTGAAAATCAGAGTGAAAGATCAGATGAGCTACATCATTCCAACAATGCAGATACACAGACAGCTACTGCAAGTTCCACAAGTTCTTCCCAAAGTCTTCTGGTGCTAGAGATTCAGAATGACATGCTAAGAATAGAGAATGAAAAACTTAAAAAACAAGTAGAGAAGCAGAAGCAGACTTTCTCATTCAGTCAAATATCTGACAATCCTGAAAGGGTCCAGTACTATACTGGATTGCCTGATGCTGCTTCTGTCCTGTTTTTAGAAGCGCTTCTTTCCAGATTTGATCTTAAATATCATTCTGATTG
>NW_024582854.1:396180-421316 GCF_018398535.1 Haplochromis burtoni | reverse complement strand
AAGAGAGAGACCCCTGCACAGCTCAAACGCCAGTTGCAAGAGCTCTAACATTTTTAGCTCAACATTTGTCTTATATGGTATTATTTCTGTACTTCAGACGTGACACACGCCACACACTGTTTCAAACATTGCTTATATGGAAAGTTTCTCTTTTCTGTGTCTTTATCTATTAATATGCCTGTGCACTAAAACTTCCTGTTTTTTAGTCTGGGTGAGCACTTTGTGAGTCAAAAGTGGCCTTGCTCCACAAGCCTTCATTATTAAAGTACATAAAACAATATAATAGGAAAATAAGGATACTAAGGATATTGATTTCATGACAAAATATTATATTATAAATGTATTAAGAAAAAAAAAGAAAAGAATGAAATGGCATTCAAACCATCTATTTTTCCTTACTAATTAGCAAGTCTATTTTTCATACAATTCCATAAAGGGAAATGAAAAGCTTCTAATTTTCTTTCCACAAATGTAGATTTGGTACTGTATGACATTTGTTTTTTGAGGGTGTTTTGGGTCCTCCAACCTAAGGAGGTCAGGACCTTGTATGGCAACCCTAAGGGATTCGGCTGTAAGTGTGTGTGATTCATAGATACACTTTAAAGCACTCTTTAAAACACAGCTGAGCTCGATAAATGCAATTTTTCATCTCACTCAGTCACAAGAACAGACAGTTTCAGTGTAGAAACACCTACATCTATTGACATCTATTAACCTATGAGCTACAGGTATCGGTTGACAATGAGCTCACTCTGAAAGTCATGTGCGTCATTTTTCTAGCATTGTTCATTTGGTAAATCCCTGTTTGGTATTTAGTATCACCCAAGTGACTAGTGTTCTCATAAATATGCCAGTTCAAAATATTCATTTTATTGTTTCACAGAAAATAAAAAAATGATGACATTGGTGGCAGTCTGTATTTCTGTGTAACTCGTTTTGGTGTTTTTTTGTTGTTTTTTTCCCATTATATTGGCCATTGTTATGCACATGAAACTGCTATCTTTTCTACAAGTGTTGAAAAAAGCTGGTTGGGTGACATTTCTTCACAAACCTGTTTGACCTTGCATACAGCACTAGAAAAACACCTCCTCTGTCACCTCCTTTAAAATTTTAACCACTGAGCAAGGAACTCACAGTCAGCTTCTTCTCTGAGTGATCAGCTGAAACAACTACCTGCTGAACTTTTGTTTCACACACAAAGCTCTCAAGGACACTCAATCTTTTTTCTTTGACAGGATCAACATGGTTGCTGGTTGTAGACAGCTTGTTGGTTTATTTTTGGGAGTCATCGGCTTTCTTGGGTCGATCATCACCTGTGGACTCCCACAATGGCGAGTCACCGCTTTCATTGGTGCCAACATCGTCACTTCTCAGGTCATCTGGGAGGGTCTGTGGATGAGCTGTGTGACCCAGAGTACAGGCCAGATGCAGTGCAAGGTCTATGATTCTATGCTAGAATTAGCTCAAGACCTGCAGGCTGCCAGAGCACTCACTGTCATCGCCATCATCGCTGGAGTTTTTGGGATTCTGCTTGCGGTGGTTGGAGGCAAGTGCACAAATTTTGTCGAAGACGAAGTGCAAAAGAGCAGAGTGGCAGTAGCTGCTGGAATTGTCTTCATCATTGCCGGCCTCTTGGTGCTTATTCCAGTCTGCTGGACTGCTAACACCGTCATTCGTGATTTCTACAACCCTACCCTGATTGCTGCACAGAAGAGAGAGCTGGGAGCATCTCTGTACATCGGCTGGGGAACTGCAGGGGTTCTGATCCTGGGAGGGGGCCTGCTCTGTAGCTCCTGTCCCCCCAACAATGCCACTGATTATGACGTTAGGTACTCCAAGGCTCGCTCTGTTGATAGTCATAAGGAATATGTTTAGATAGCGAGCATTCTGCTGGATATCTTAAAGAGTCCACCTTTTAGAATTACAATGTCTGTGATTAAAATAAGTCGAAATGTTTAGAGTGAGAATGTGTAACTTAAGCTTTTTTTCTTCAAAATATACACACATGCAGTATTTTCAGCCTGTTTTTGAATATATCTGTTGTTTTTATGTTTTCTACCACCAGAGATTTTTTTACATTTTTATTTTCTGTTCTTTTTTATATCAATATGGGATACTTTCTTTCAGGGTTATGTCTGAAATCTGATGCTTGTTTAATTAAAACCATTGTAAATCCGTATTAACACCCTTGTAACTCTAGACCTCATTTTTTGACTGCTTTCTCTGTTAAACTAGTGGAATACTGATGGATAAATATATATATATATATATATGTGTATTATGGATGACTGTATGTCAATAAAATTGTATTAAATGTGCATGTGACATTGCTTGTGGTTTTTTTTTTAATTTCATCATAAGATGAGTCACACTAGTGACAAACAGTAAAGAAATTCAAACAGAAGATCTGGTTTTGCGAGTGTCCTTGAAAGAATCTTTACAAACTGGTTTTGGGACATTTCCTTCTCATCAAAGAGCCTGAAAAACAGACACTGGATGCTAGCATTTATGTAATGCTATTTAGTATGTGTTCATTTCTTTATTTAGTTTTGTGGATTTCTGAATTAACACCAAAATCAGGATAAAAAATATTCTTAAATACAGCACTGAAAACTTGGCTCTTTGTATCTGATGTTAAAAAACATTTAAAAAAAAAATAATGTGTAGCATTTTTAGTGAACGCACATTAAACCAGTGTTTCAGTTCCTTTAAAATCCTTATTGTCTCAGACAGTAGATATAAAGTTGAGCTAATTATACATAGGAAGAGACTTTATTTAGTCCCACACGAAGGAAATTTCCTTGTTACAGTAGCACAAGGGACAGAAAGAAAAAGTGAATTAAAAATATACTAGAATTTTTTTTTTTAATTTGCAAATTTGCAAAAACTACTATACTATGTAGATATGTAGTATATACAATAACATATACCCCAATTTTTTATATGTACATAATGTGCAGTGGGACCGATAGTAATACACATGTAATACACTTAAACAGTACTTATCCTGTGTGGGTATTGTGCTCTCTGTTGAAGCACCTGTGATAGCTCTTCATCTTACACCACGGTAGTAACAATCTACTGCTGAAGGAGCTGCACAGGGACTCCACAGTTGTATGCAGGGGGTGAAAGGTGTTGTCCATAATGTACATTAGCTTGGCCATCATCGAGCTCTTACCTGCGTCCTCTATGATGTCTAGGGGACTGGCAAGGCCAGGACAGTTAGACTCAAAGAATGTTCAAATGTGTTTTCCTGAATCAGCTTAATCATTAAAACCGTGCATAGTTTCTGTTTCTGAGGAAACAAGGGGGGAAAAGTCATTCACAGTGGTACAAATTACAATACATGAGCTTATCTACACAAAATATCTCTGTTCAAATAGGTAAACCTTAAAAAGATTTCAAATTAAATGCACTGTGTTGTATCAGGCTTAACCATAAAATTAATTCCAAAAATAATTTATAGCCCCTGTAAAGTCTAACCTTTATAAGTCATAGAGATTAAAAATGATTTCGAGCTTAATAAAAAGGTTTCATTTTCTGCCACACAAGTTTACATAAGTGTGTGTTCTCTTGTGTGGTACGGGGTTTTGCATATTTCGAACAGGTTTTTCTGCACTGTGTGCTATTCAAGTGAAACTTCTGTCCTGTCCTCTCCCAGGGAACTTTCCACCCTCCTTCTGTTTCACATACTCTGCATGCGCACATTATTCAAATACATTAGCTGCGTGAAGAGGCCTCTGACCTAACACATGTATTAAGTTCTTAATCAAATTAAATCACCTGTTAATCAAATGCAGCATTTTCGCAGAGGTATTGTATGTGACAGATTAACATCAGAACAGACCATTGGTAGGCGTTGGTTTATACCTGTCTCTTCTGCCTACTTCATAGCTGTTGTTTACAAAATGTTCTCATGAGGCAAAGATAATGAGTGAGGGTGATGTCATTGCCTATTCATTTTCTTTCTCTCTCTCTCTCTTTCTCTCTCTCTGTCAACTTCCAGTCCTTTATTTTTTCTACAGAGTAGGTGTGGCACTGTCTACACCTGTCCAGTACCACATAGGCGTCTGCTCAGGTGACAAAAAAGAACGAATGCTCTCAGGTGCTTAAGTAAAAAGTAAAGAAGGAAGAGGCAGAAAGGCATGGTACAAAAGGGGAGGGACATATGCTGTAAACAAATGAAGTGAGGCTTAAGTAAGACACGCCTCGATCCCAGTAGCAAAAAACTGTAGGCAGGACAACAACTGCAACAGACTAGGCTCTCCTGACATACATAGTTTACAACACTGCAACAGTAGCAAGAAAAGGTACGCACAGTACGCACATGTTGAGAAGGACTGACAAAGAAACACTCACAGAAAGATACAAGAGAAGAGCAACCAGAGGAAAAGACAAGCAAATGCAAAAGAGACTCAGCAGAAATCAAGAAACGCAGCAAGTCATCTTTTAAAACTCTGCAAGGATTTTACAAAAAAGATTTTTTTTTTCTCCAGACCTACATTATGGCCTCGATGGGGATGCAGATGTTTGCTAGTGGCCTCTGCCTCCTCGGTTGGGCAGGGGTCATCGTCATCTGCTTACTGCCAATGTGGAGGGTCTCGTCCTTTGTGGGCACCTCCATCGTCACCTCCCAGATTTTCTGGGAGGGTATTTGGATGGCCTGCGTGGTCCAAAGCACAGGTCAGATGCAGTGTAAACCTTACGAGTCCCTCCTTGCCCTCAGTGGTGACATGCAGGCTGCCAGAGCTCTCACTGTCATTTCAATCACTGTAGGTGCAGCAGGACTTATTATGGCCTTTGTTGGAGGAAAGTGCACCCGCTTCTTGGATGAAACTGGAAATGGGGCAAAGGGCAAGGTGGCTGTTGTGGCAGGAGCAATGTTGATGGCTGCAGGTCTGTTCTGTTTGATTCCTACATCTTGGGTGGCTGGGGCTTTAGTGAAGAACTTCTACAGTGCCTACAGTGATGCTCAGAAGAGGGAGATTGGTGCCTGTCTTTACATTGGCTGGGGAGCATCTGTTTTGCTTGTTCTGGGAGGCGGTTTATTCATCAGCTCCGCACGCCCCATAAAAGCCCATGACACAGAGAAGAGGACGTCTGTGCATTACCAGGTGGTTCGCTCCTACAACGGGTCCAACCTGGGGGGTTCTCATCGCAGCAGGGCGCCATCAGCAAAGTCACTGCCTGTTGGAGTGGACTACCCCAGGCCTCATGGCTATGAGGGAGTGACTTCAAAGCCCCAGCAGTACCCAAGGCCTCCATCCTATCAGTATATGTCTGAGCAGGGCTCAAAAGAGGAGTCAGAGAAATCATGGGCACCTTCAACAAAGTCACAACTGAAAAAGGCAGACTCGACAAAATCGAAACACAGTGATGTACCATCTACAAAGTCTCAGCTGAAAGAAGCAGAAATGGACACCTTATCAGTTAAGAGTGACGGGGAAGATTTATCCTCAAACCCACCAAAGACATACTTATAATATAATTACATATAATTAAATATGTGTACTTATGTTGGCACAAAAGACAGTTTACTATACTGCTATTTATAAGTTGCCTTTTCTTTGTTTGTGAGTGTGTACTGACTTTATTTGGGTATAAATATACTCCATGATGCTTCCTTTTTAAAGGATGAGATAGAAAAGTTCAGGAGTACATTTATCAACATGCCAAAGAAATGTGTGAAGAATGCGACAAATTAACTTCTAACAAATTCCTATTTAAACTCTGTTACTGTAAATGTGAAACATTAATTTGCTACCAGATATATATATATATATATATTTTTTTTTGGTGTTTACCTCAGACTTTTAAAGTTCTCGTTTAAAATGGGCAGCAGGGTTTTACCTTTGAGTAGACACATATTTTATTAGACACATACACATTATACATTAATTGAAAGCATTACATTATTGAATGCGCTCTTTGGTGAATATCTCTATGAAGAAATTCAATTATTGAAAATACAAAGTTTTGTTATTTTGTTATTTTAATGATCATGCCATTTGGCACAGTGAAATGTCATTGCACTATGTTGACTGATACTTTTGCATTTGCTGTTCAATAAATGACTGTGAGCTGATCTGAAAAGTATCCGGCTAATTTTTACATAATGTGAGGCATGAGGTGGAAAAGGGCCTTTTAGAATCCCCCTGGACTATCAGTCCTGTTCCTGGCAATTAAAAGCCACAGGACAAACTGGTTTGGCAGAAAGTAAAGTTACAGGCAGGTGTGCAGTGTTAAAAGAGGAAGCATTGTGTGTTTGTTGAGGATTCAACATTTAGTTTCAGTGAATCATGCTCGTATCATGTGATCATGCATGTTGTTTTAATTACTTAGTGATATTTTGAGCTGCCCAAAATGCAGTTCCTTAAATAGAAATATGCATCTGTCATGTTGTGTCATGTACAAAAGCTTTCTCTAAGGTTATGCCTGTTGCAAGCATGTCTTAAAGCATGTTTTAAGACCTGATATGACTTCACTTGTATAATCTACACTGTACTACAAAAGCATTGCACTACTCTACACATCACCAGATAAGCACCCATCCTCTTGCCTTCCCAAAGCTCTTCTTACTCCTCAGCTTCAGCTCACATGGTTTTGCATTGACGACTGTCATGGTGATTTCAGTAGGCCATGCAAATGTATCTATCTGGTGGTAACAGAAGGTAACCTGGTAACCTTTTTCTGCAGAAAGCAGGAAACATGATTAGGAGTGATCATATTTTGTATTACAGATTTTCCCTCAAGCAACATTTGCATGAAAGTGCTGAAAATTCAGTATGATTAAAACAAAAAACAAAAAAAAGTGGCTAAACTGGATTTTACCAGGTCTGTTGACATTGCACAGCTTTCCCATGACAGCAACAGAAATGTGACTAAAACTAAGAGCTCAAGAAATCTTAACCACATCACAAAATTCTGCAGAGGTGAAGGAAAGTGTGATTGAAAACAAGATAATCTACATATGTAAACTGACCTTAAATCAACTTTGCATCATGCAAAACCTGACAGCCAGCAGACAATTTCACAGCCTTGACATTGTCGAACAATTAAACATCCACACACCCAAGAGAAAGAGCAAATTAGGACTTACTATTAGGGCAAAAGGTAGCAAATGACTTATATGTTATTTGCTTTTTATTCCAAAGATCTCTTCAGCTCATAATGCACTGCGATAAACCCAGAGAGAAATATGACCAATAACAAAATGGGTGACTGATAAGCAGTCATCCAGCCAGAGCCTACAGATGGATAGTGCACGCAGATAGTGCATGCAGAGCAGCACTGCTATATCAGAGACAAAGATGTGAAATTTTCTGCATAAATGGACCAGCAGGAATACTGAGTGACACTTTAAACGTTGTTTTTAAAAAAAAAAAAAAAAAAAAAACCATTTCATACACATTGCTGTTTTGTCCTTCACAAAATGCGGTATGGTTCGAGCTTGCTTACACTGCCACCTGTTGTCCTTTTCTTCGTCTCTGGCTCCCCCCCCCCTTCTACCTGTCCCTCCTCTCTGTGTGTGATGGATGCCTGCATGTCTTTTTTTTTTTTTTGCTCTATAGCCAATTCATACACTCTAGGCTCACACTTACATTTTTATTGTATTCTTTTGTTTGTCTTTAGTCTAACACAATGTAACATTTGAAAAGAACATTTAAATATATTGTTAGTCCTTGGGTGAATGAAATTAAGTCTTTCTAGCTTTCTAGACTAAGAATCAGGTCTAAAGAATCCATGTTTTATCCTCCAGAGGAGGAGGATAAAAAAGGAAGGAGGAAAGGAGGGAAAAAAAAAGGTTTAGTTTAACTTTTTTTGTGATTTGTGTCCACTACTGGATGAATGGAATGGAACACATGGATAGGCTGGGTCTCACAAGGATATGAACACTGGTTGTATGTCTTCAAAAATATAAAATTTTAGAAATCCAGCCCAGTGACCCAAGCAAAAATTTAGAGATTCACTCCTCAAGACGTCCATATGAAATGCACACTGACCACTAGGCTTTCAGTCACCTAAAACTGTATCTGATGCTGTATATAATATTGTTAAACAGGGTCAGGTCATTGGTAAAACATCTACACTTCATCTTGGTTGCTTAACATAAAATCCACCGCAGTGGTGTACAGAAGCATAATTGTCCAATTTCTCGTCGACTTGATTAGTTTTAAAATTTAAAACAAATAGCAAATAAAGTTAATAAAGTTTTAAGCACAAAGGGGATAACCTAGCATCTGAGCCAACTGAATCACTGAATTAGAAAATGTAACCTCATAAACTCACTTATTAGTGGATGGCAGATATTAATGCACAAGAGACACAGTTACAGACGCAAGTTATACAACCACTTATTTAGAAAATGGTTCATTTACTTTCAATAAGGAAAAATCTGTTACTCAGTTGCAAGATACTCATTTGGTTGAAAGCAGCTTTCCATCTTTGAGCCTACTTAATTCTGCAAATGCAAAAATCAAGCCTTCCTTTTTAATCTTACGTCAATTTTATCCAGTTTTTGTTTCTTCTCTAATAAGTCTATTTTGCACCTTTGCTGGTGTGATTTTAAACCACCATACACTTTTGTGATATATGTATAATTATAGTTTCTTGTAGAGATATACAGCGCCAGATATGTAGCCATCCTCGTGCTCCGACACAGCTCTCTCCCAGTTTTCCACCTCTGTGACCTCCACACAAGTCCAAAGCCCCTCGTTCTCCATCTGCCTGAGCTCAGAGTCAAGAAAGCCTTTGTACTCCAGGTTGTCCTGGTTACTTCTGGTAGTCATGCAAATGTAGCCACCTGGTGGAAAGAGATGATAGTGCAGTAAGTGATGAGAGCTCATCTTCAGTAAAGTGATGGGAAACTGTAGGTGAGACAGCACTGGAACAACAACAACAAAAACATATTCACACCTGGTTTGGTGGACTTGCACAGATCTCTGACCACAGCAGGAGGGACATGACCAAAACTTAGTCCTCCAACAATCACAACCACATCAAACGAATCTACTGCAAAAGGTAGAAAAGGGGAATTAGTGCTTTAAGGATAAGGCTTGGACTTAAAAGATGGGCATAATCTTTTAACATGAAAGCATGTCCTTATAAATGGTAAATGGCCGTATTTGTATAGCGCTTTACTTAGTCCCTAAGGACCTCCAAAGCGCTTTACACACATTCAGTCATCCACCCATTCACACACTTCAAGGTGATGAGCAAGCTATCATTGTAGCCACAGCCCCTGGGGCGCACTGACAGAAGCGAGGCTGCCGGACACTGGCGCCACCGGGCCCTCTGACCACCACCAGTAGGCAACGGGTGAAGTGTCTTGCCCAAGGACACAACGACCGAGACTGTCAGAGCCGGGGCTCGAACCGGCAACCTTCCGATTACAAGGGAACTGCCCAACTCTTGAGCCAATTAAATTTATAATTTAACAACATATAAAAATTATCTTGAGCAGAAATAAGGACAATTTCCTAATATGAGTACAGAGAATGACAATGACATAGGAAAGCAATAACAGGTAAGTGTTGTTTAAAATATAAAGATAAATAATATCATATGACAATAACAGTAATTCTTTTACTTTTTAAAATTATGATTTTAGATTTCATAACAATAAAAAAATGTGAAAACAATCACTTGAAATGCGATAATTTTAAAATAGCTCTGAAAAATAGAGACACACAAGCGCTAATCAAAAGCATCTTACCTGAGAACCGAAAATTAAATTACACAGTAATTAATGACTTGGATAAAATAATAATAAAGCTTTAAATACCCCACTGGATAGGCAGTGGCTCCTCTCCCAGCATGATCTGCTTCAAATCCTGGTACGACCCGCTCTGTCTTGCCAACTCCAACATAGCTTTGCTTCCATCTACCCCCACAAACTTTCCAAATCCAAGTTTCTTCAACTGTGCAACATGTTTAGGTTGTTATCAGACACATAGTTATTAAGTTGTAGAATCAAGAAAGAAAAGGTCACTACATTATAAGAAATTTCTAGACATTTATTAAGACTGAAAAAGATCAAATATCAACAATGTTTTCAAAAAAGGATTTGTCAGATATTAAATTGCAAATCACTTCATTAAGACTGCACATTTACAGTTTCTCCCTGAGGCCATGTGTTCTTTTTCTATTTTACCTGTGTGGCCACCAGTCCTGTACCACAGGCCACATCCAATACGACGGCACCTTCACGATCTCCACTGAAATGGGAAGAGATGCAGTTTGCTGCCAGAGTTGGTGCACGGTAATCCAGGACAGCCACATCCTACTCAAAAACATGAACAGTTACCCATTAATTATGTATGAAACACATACATAACATTGTTCCATCAGATAAATCCTATAGAACTGTAATTTGTACTCTTTTACTTTATATTACATATGTAACGATAAATTTCACAACATTGTATTTTCAGATGCATATTCTTCTTATAATAAAATTGCACTGTGCTAACAATTTCTTTTATTTACCTGGAAAAAAGTACCAATATTTTCACTATTATCTATTAGATATCCATCCAAAAGATTAGTACGTGTCAAACATTGCTAAAAAATTACAGTAGACTAAAGGTTATACCATACAAAACAGCAGAGTGACAAATGTAACATTAGTGCCTAAAATTATAACAATACAGATAACATTTAAGCATGTAAACTACAAGGAACTAGAATAGAAAAACAAGCCATATAGGCAGTGATGTGGCTAATAATAAAAATCAGCAAGTATTAGTAAAATATAAAAGGTAAGGTTATCTCACCTGATCATAGTTCTCTGCCCAGGAGTTGTAAAAGGAGACCTTGTCCGTTGATGTTGTGTTTTTATGGGCTGACAGAATAACTGCTTTCACATTTTCAAATGTGTTAGCCACAGCTGACATTATATACACACCTGCTGAGAAGAAACAAACATAGTCAAGCAAAATCAGAACAACCAGAGACTCCAAGTGTGCATACACATTACAGATACAGTCTTAATATACAGGTAGCGTACATTCTTTGGTTCATTTTCTAGCAAATTTAATTTTTGGTTTTGAGATTTTAATTGCTCTGTCAGTCATCATAAATTTAATTTGTTCGTCTACTCAACAGATCTGTTGACTACTTTCACATTAGCCTAATTAAAGAGCAAAAATGAACAATTTTGGAAACTAAAACCAGCATACGTTTGTCTGAACAGACGGAATCATTAATCAATTAACACAACAGCTGCACATTATTATCATTATTATTTTTATTGTATTATTATAACTTCTGCAATGTAGTAAATGACACGGGCTCTTTCGGCTTGCACAGTCACTTGTCTGATTTCTTTCACGGTTGTAGAAGACACAATCTGCTGCATACATACATATATGTATACGTGTCAAGATACAGAGACAGGGCGCCAGTTTACCAGCGGTCGTCTCCCTGGATCTTTCTTCTTTCTCCGTTCACACTCCAACAATAAAGACAGGATTACTGCTGCAAACTGAACCGGGGACACCGAGAGCCTGTGCAGCAACACCAGGAAGCAACCAATGAAAGAGCGGGCACGCTATTCCCTCAGTAAAGTCTTTCAGGTAAAGAGGCAGCTTTCTCTGCTCTTTTTCCGCCATAAAGAGGCGTTTACATTCTTTCAGATTATTTTCTTTCCTATACATTTTATTTTATAGTATGTGATCTTTGCTAGCTGCTGCATTCACGGCCACACACCACGCCTGGAACCAGTATTTCCCAACAACCACCGAAGGAGGCCTTTGAACTCGCGCTTGCTCATGCGCAGTAGCGTTATCCACAGTTGCTATTCGTGTTCCCACCTGTAGAGTGTTTGGGAATCAAAACAAAAATCTTCTGGAAAGTCGTCCTAGATTTTAACAGAAAGCTAACCCACCTAAAACCGAGAGAGTTAGCACAGTTGTTCCCAAGTGTTATTTGAATCAGCTTTAACATCTGAATTTCGCTTAATTAGATGTATTTCATCATGGGAGTTTCTCAAAAGTTTCGCTCTTTCTACAACTTTTTCTGCTCGGTTTTCGTGGCATAGCTGGGAAGCTAACTGCTGTTTGTTGTAGTAAATGTTAGCCTAGCATTGCTCTCCCCACACAAAAGCCCTGCCTCTTCTCAGAGTTGTTGGACACCAGAAGTTTCAAACTTTATTAAGCGGTAATGGCCCCATCTAACTTTTTCATGCATGTTGTTTTGATTAATTTTTTTCGTATCTCTAAAACCGCTGGAAAAACTAAATTATCGTTTGGATGCTAAAGAGAACATGATCAAGAAGCAGTTCCTTCCATGCGCTTAACACCGTAAATTACATTAAAAACGTGCTACTTAAGTCATGAGTTGGTTCATCGTATCACTTGTTAAATGTAATTTGTAGCTCTATAATCTGTTGTTAATTTTTTTCCACAGCTTTTTGACCGAAACGTCTTCAAAATGTCTATCCTGGGATTAAAGAAGAAGCAGCCAAAGACTTTTAAAGTCAAAGTTATCACTATGGATGCTGAAATGGAGTTTAGCTGCGAGGTATGGATATATGCGAGCCTGTATGATATGTCGAAGTATAATAATTAACTGTGATTACATTTTTATATATAATCTTTGGCTCCTTTAAAATGAACCCCCAGATTAACAGTAAAGAATTGCTTGAAAAGTCCATGCATCACACCTTGCAAAAGTTAAATTGGGCAAAATTGTACGAGGCCTTTCACTGGTTTTAAACGTGAAGGGCACTGCTGTAATCTAAGACGCATGTCATGCAACCTCATGTGTGGGTTTACCCAGGAGATAGTTTATCAGCAGCAGTTATAGATCCTGACACACGTTATCTTGTGATTGATTGAGCAAGTAAATGACAGTCAACAATGGCTATACTCATGTGGGGCCTCTGCTGTGTGAAATAATACTGCTGCTTTCCCCCCACAAACACTGATATGTTATCTTTTTAAACCACAGCTCATTTTTGTCCTGTGAAAGATTACATTTCACAGGATACATTAGATTCTTGGGGATGTGTCCCACCTACACTATAACACACTGCAGGGAGCCCTGCCAGTACACCAGGATTGAAACATTCTCATAATAATTATTCTTACATTTTTCTTTATATTGAGGCAGGACAGTTAAAGGGCTCCAGCTGCAAATACCCTTGCTTTGAGCATTTTCACTTGCTCATATCTTTCTAACCCCTTTCTTTTCAGGTCAAGTGGAAAGGTAAAGACCTCTTTGACCTGGTATGTCGAACTGTTGGTTTGAGGGAGACCTGGTTTTTTGGACTTAGGTACACAGTAAAGGATACCTATGCCTGGCTAAAACCAGACAAGCGGGTAAGTGAAGGAATAATTCTAAGGAGATTGGCTTTGAGATCCAAAAATAAACAAATAAACCCCCAATTTAAAAAAAAAAAAAAAAGAGTGTAAAATGTCAATAAAAACATGGCGCAATAATTTACAGACCTCATAGAGCCACATGTTATTCACAATAGACTATAAATGCATATAAAATCTTTGAACGGCAAAAATGTCCCATTTTAGGAAAGTTGGGACAGGGTCATGTTTACCACTGTGAAGCATGCACTATTCTTTTAATACCAGCCTGTAAAAATCTGGAAAAGGAAGAGAGCCGCTGCTGGATTTCTGGGAGATGAATGTTGTCCCGTTCTTGTCAGAGTTAATATTCTAGTTAATATTCTAGCTTTTTAGTATTTTTTGTACCATGGAGTACCAAATGATTTCAGCTGGTGAACTGCAGCCAGGCAGTACCTGGACTCTACTACGAAGTATGGAATTATGGAAGGCTTTCCCGGAAAAAGAGGTCACCTGGATATTTGGAAGGTTATACAGGTTGCTTAAATAAGACATTTATATTGGCTAGATCAGTCAGCGTGCAAATATTTCTTCATGCTGGAAGAGAGAAATTCTAAATGAGTTGAGAAATTTGTTTTCCGTGGAATGGAACATGATGTTTTCTATGTTCTTCTGTAAAACATATATGGCTTTATAGGATCTGCAGATCACTGTATTCTGCCCAATACCCCAACTTTTTTGAATGGTTACACAATATAATAACTTTTCCTTTTCATCTTTCATCAAGGTCTTGGACCAGGAGGTTCCTAAGGACTCTCCCATAACATTTAATTTCCTTGCTAAGTTTTTCCCGGAAAAAGTAGAAGAAGAGCTGGTTCAAGAAATAACTCAACACCTCTTCTTCTTACAGGTACTCTGATAACTTTGTGGTGAAACCTTTAGGTGAATTTCTTTCCTTTAGTTTATTTTGAATTTGAACTCAACCTGTGTGTAGCATTTACCTCACGTCTAAGAAGCTTTTATGTAGCTCAGTACATGTTCACACATGTTGTCAAACTCTTGTTTAGGTAAAAAAACAGATATTAGATGAAGAGATATTCTGCTCCCCTGAAGCTTCAGTTCTGTTGGCATCATATGCCGTCCAAGCTAAGGTAAGAAAATTTGGAGGGTCAAATTCTCACTAAACCAGCAGTTGCTCGGCCTTCTTTTATCTGAAAATAATTAGTCTCCTGGAGTACATTTGCTGCTGGAGACCATCATGCAAATATGAACCAAAATCAATATAATGCAGATTAGTTATATGGACAGCATGAAGAGCAGTGCATTCATGAGATACAAAAGGGCTAAAATTTGATAAAGGGCAACTTATTTACTGCACAGATCCTAATGACCCATGTTATTCAACCAAACTCTGAATAAATATTTTCCTCTGTGTGTCATTAATGTTTGATTTGTTGTTTACTGTTGTTTCCCTTTCAGTATGGAGACTTTGATACAAACTTCCATAAACCAGGCTTCCTGGCACAAGATGAGCTTTTGCCAAAAACAGTAAGTATACAGGT
This sequence comes from Haplochromis burtoni, assembly GCF_018398535.1. Classification (NCBI taxonomy): domain Eukaryota; kingdom Metazoa; phylum Chordata; class Actinopteri; order Cichliformes; family Cichlidae; genus Haplochromis; species Haplochromis burtoni. Next base: position 406,453 of record NW_024582854.1, on the reverse strand, counting down.
CTCTGTGCAGATTTGACCTATGAAATGTGCTTCCCAGAATTATTTTCTTTTGTTAGCAGTCATTTCTGGCCAAGTTTGTCAGACACCATCTGTGCATTCAGTGTATTAACATTTTCCCTGTGATCCTGTGTCTTTATCCCAGGTTGTGATGCAGTACCAAATGACAGCAGACATGTGGGAGGAGAAGATCACAGCTTGGTATGCCGAGCACAGAGGCCTCGCCAGGTACAGCTGACCCAGGGGGCTGCTGAAGACCAGCATGTGAAGACTTATTAACACCTTTAGCAAAAGATTGCACGAGATCATGTAGTTTAAGTGTAATCTGTGTATCATTGTGTGATCCCCTTTCTTATTTTCACATCGTCCATATAGAGATGAAGCTGAGATGGAATACCTAAAGATTGCTCAGGATCTTGAGATGTATGGTGTCAGCTACTTTGAAATTACTGTGAGTGTGAATTAGTATGACTTGATTTCACATTTTTGAATCTGACATTTAACTTTGCTGTCTCTTGGGTTAACATTTGTGTTTCTACATATATTGGCAGCAAAATAAGAGGGACACAAACCTCCTACTTGGAGTTGATGCCCAGGGTCTTCACATCTACAGCCCCAACAGCAAACTCGCCCCTAACAAGTCCTTTCCTTGGAGCGGCATCCGTAATATCTCCTATAGTGAAAAGGAGGTAAGGGCAAGGAGTGGGCTGTCCTGCAGACAAACTGGGCATAATGCTCACATCCAAAATAATATGCTTAAAATACTCTTAGATTGATATATTTTGTCTGCAATTTTTTTGCCTCTCATTACTTTCCTGCCACCTGAATTGAGACACTTGTGGGTATTTTTAAATGGCTGTTTTGTATTACTGTGTCTGTGTATCTGAGAATCCATTAAAAACATAAATGCAGCATTCATGGGCACACTTGGATTGTATTCCACATCTTTGGTCCTATTCCAACAAATTTGTATTTTCAACATTTTAATGTCATCCAGTCATTCTGGCCTAGGGAAGAGTTGGTGAGTACAGATTGATCAACAGTGAGTAACAGCCAGCAACCTCCATGGGTTGCTGGCTGTTACTATATGAATTCCGTTACAAGGTTTGCTGCACTAGAAACCTTCTTGCAATTTGTTTTGGGTCCTAACAGACACTTTGATTCGTAATTTATTTCAAACATGTAAACAATATACCGGTACATTTAGAAAAGAAAATAAGAAAGAAAAAATAATAATATACAAAAAAAAAATCAATACATTTCAATATAGCTACCGTTCTGATTAATTTACATGTTGAAACGGAGTGGGAAGAAGTAAACGCTTATTTAATCCCACCCCTCTGCCATAAATTATCAGTTAATATTTAGTCAGCTTCCTTACTGATAGAATTTGTAATAAAAGTAGTGAACAGATTTCTATAATATCACATCATGATTTATTTTATTTTTTTTAAATAGAGACATTCACTTAATTTTAATATTTTCCTTTTCTTTTCAACCATAGTTTGTGCAAATATACCAGATTTCCTGGAAACACTCGTTAAATACTAGCTGAGTGTAAGTCTGGACAATATATTGAGTTTTTAAGACGTATTAAAAAGGATGCGGGATGAGACAATGTTGTTTATGTTTCATTAAAATTATACTCGATGAGCAGCCGTAGCACATTCGACTAAAAAGAAAAGATCACTGGCAAGCTTCTTGGAACATAGACTGTGATGCTGATTCTTTCAAATGGTGGAAGGAACATAAAGTTGGCTATCCAGCAATGAACTGCCTGGCCAAAAATGATCTTTGTGTGCCAGCTACCACACACCCTTATGAAAAGCTTTTCAGTTACAGCTTAACAATGTAACCTGTCACAGGGCATCTTGCTCTGTTTTGTTGTTGTTGTTTTTTATATATATATCTATATCTATATGTATATATCTTTATAATTATTCCCAGTTTTTACAAAGAAACTCACTGGCTAGAAAAAGGGATAGAATTTTCCTCATTTTATTCCATTTCATACTTTTCCATGCAAGCGTTGCATTTTCTTGATTGCACAAATGTGAGTCTTTGGTATGCAAGAAAATAACATTTTATTTAAGGGGCATTGTTATTTAATATATGCAGATAATTAACTTTTCTTATTTATATTTTTGTAACATTTTCCATGTACATCTTAAGTTGTATGTTAACAAACGTGCCTGTGTGACAATTGGTTTTGATTTTGAACTGCCTTTTTGTTATATTATTACAGCCTTACAGCTGTGTATTGGAAACTGCTTTCTTTCAGTGTCATATTTTCTTTCATATTGATCTGTTGTAAACTGTGCTCTCGGTTAATCTGCATGTTTTGTTTTTTGTTTTCATGTTGTTCCAGTTCACAATCAAACCTCTGGACAAGAAGAAAGATGTTTTCAAGTTCTACTCATCTCAGCTGCGTGTCAACAAGCTGGTTGGTTTGCCTCTGTGTTTGTGATGTCATCTACTTAAAGGTTAAATGTTGTATGTCGTAAGTTTGTGCTGATTATGTTTCACCTGACTCCTTAGATCCTGCAGTTGTGCATTGGGAATCATGATTTGTTTATGAGGAGGAGGAAGGTGGACTCAATTGAAGTGCAGCAGATGAAAGCTCAAGCCAAAGAGGAAAAGGCCCGCAAGAAGGTCTGTGGTCTCAACTCCACTGGAACATCACATTAGATAGGATGCTCACAGTGATCCATCATAAATCTTTTATTGTGGTTAACAAACTTTAAATGGGCCGCCATGTAGATGGAGCGCCAGATCCTGGCACGGGAGAAACAGATGAGGGAGGAAGCGGAACGGGCAAAAGAGGAAATGGAAAGAAGACTGTTCCAGCTGCAGGATGAGGCACGACTGGCTAATGAGGCACTGGTGAGAATATTGTCATTTACCTGAGATAACTGTTGAATTTTCAGAGTTTATCTTATGCAACTTTGTAAAAATTTGGATTAAATGTTAAATAAATTTTGTCCAGCTGCGATCTGAGGAGACAGCAGACCTGCTGGCAGAGAAAGCTCAGATTGCTGAGGAAGAAGCGAAGCTGTTGGCCCACAAAGCTGCAGAAGCTGAGCAAGAGAGGCAGAGGTTAGAGGTCACAGCCATGAAGACCAAGGAGGAGAAGAGGCTCATGGAGCAGAAGATGAGGGAGGCGGAGCAGCTGGCTGTAAAACTGGTGGAGCAGTCTGAGCGGAGGTCTGAAATCATTTGAGTTTTTATTTGAGATATTTTCATTAGTTAAAATTTAATCCCCTTATAACTTTTGTCCGTGCATAACATTTATCAACTGGTAACTAAATAAATGAAACACTATTAATAAAAGTCCTCTAAAAATATTTCACATAAACCTGCAAAGATTTAGCCGAAGCCGGCATGTGGTGGTAATTTTAAAAAGAGTTTTCCACTTATTCTATTTTCAAAATGAGTAAAAAAAAAAAAAAAAAGATGCAGGAAACCCGAGATATGCTTTTGATTCCATCCAGTTTTCTTCCCTCTCAAAACCCAGCATTCCTCCTCAACCACCAACAGCATTGGGGTTCACTTCTAAAATGAATGTGTTAGAAAAACTGTGTCTGTTGCTCTGTCATTATCTTGATTCTGTTATAACATTAAGGCTGGGTTTAAACATGCATTGTTAAACTCAAAGGCACATGATCCCTTAAACTTAATTACTGAAATCACCTAAACTCAACCTAAACCTAAACTGCTATATATAAATGTGCTAACTGTGCTATGCATAAATAGGTCTGCAAATCACTTCGATAGGAGGATAAAAGCCCCCCAATTGTCATGTCATCGAGAGACACATGATGATCTTCATGTCTTTGATAAGAAGCCTATAATGCTTCATTTGTGTTCCTTTTGTTTCAGAATAAGTTGTAAAAAGAAAAGAAAAAAGTACTGCTCTGATAATAATCACATGTATTTAGTTTACTCTTAGTTGAACTGACTAAATCTTTGATTCCAGGTTGAAGGAAGCTGATCACCTGAAACAGGACCTGACTGAGGCAAAGGATGCTGAGAGGAGAGCCAAGCAGAAGCTGCTGGAGATCACCAAAACAACCTACCCTGTACGTTGATCACACTACTGCTTCTCTGATCTCTGTGATGCCTGGATTTCTTTTGTAGATTGAAGGAGTTTGTTTTCATTATAAAAGCTCTGATCTCCGTGTTATTACGCTGCAAAGGCCATTGATTAGCTGCTCTAGGTAATTTATGAGCTTAATATGGACCATCAATTTGAGATCTTCAAAGTTATTTTTTTAGGGAGGATTATCATTGTTCTATAACTTCCCTCATTTATTTCTTGAAGTTAGCGATTTCATGTTTCCCAGAATGTTTTTAATGGCAAGAGAAGAGGTGCGAAATCTGTGGGTGTTACTAGTATTGCAGATTTATATTTATTAGTGTGGATAATTGACGAGAAAAAACCCACAAAACATTAATGTGTTTTATATCATTCACTATAAATGGACTTTGTTAGTAACCAAGTTAGATAGAGAAAGCTGTATGCTTTTATGTGTTATTGCTCAAAATGAGGGATTTCAAATAGCAGTGGTATTACACACAAAACTGAATGTTCTGATAATGATAATTCAGTGAATTATTTTGGTTTTTTGCCCTCACGTGACCCCAGATTTTAAAAGTGTAATGTACTTTACCTTTGTGAATATTTATACTTAAATGACATCTGTGTGCTTGTCTTCCAGCTCATAGCAGCTTATTCTGCTCCCCCTGCTCCTCCTGCTCCTCCTGAAGCAGCCGACTTTGCCTGCGAGTCACCACCTGCACGCCTCGACTTCAAGGACTCCGACATGAAACGGCTCTCTATGGAGATTGAGAGAGAGAGGTAAGCCGGGGTTTAAATCCCCTGCAACGGCACTTTAGAGTGACAGTTTGGCTGTTTGTTGATGATACTGTGGCATGCATAAATACAGGCTGGAGTACATGGAGAAGAGCAAACATCTTCAGGACCAGCTGAAGGAGCTCAAGTCTGAGATCGAGTCTCTGAAGCTGGAGGAGCAGCAGCAGCAACAGGCCAGTCTCTACAACCTGCACAGTGAGGCGAGGGGGTACATCCCAGAGCCCGTCTACATAGCTCACAGCAACGTACGTATGAGCCATTCATGTAATGTCATTCGTTTTATTGATGCTTAGTTATGTGTCAGAGTGTTAGTATAACCAAACCAGTAACTGCAGCTCACGCCCACTAATGATCCTAAGACCCAAACTCTTCCACAGCATGCATTTTGAATTTCTTTGATATTTGTGCTGATTGGGACCTGATGAATGTAAAAACAAAGAATTACCAGAAAAAATTTTTACCTTATTTTTGTTTTTAAGAAAAATGAGAGCCACATATGAGGATATTCGTTTAAAATTTTGATAGAACAGTAGCAGTATAATGTCCTCGTAAGTGGATATCAGGCCCTTGTAGAGCAAAATTGAGTATTTTGGTCTAAATAACCCAAAACGTGATGCCCACATATGTGGATGCCAGGTCCTAGGAGGTTAATCAGGTTGTGAACAAACATCTGATATCCAAACATAACCTTTTCATTCAAAATGAAATTTTGGACAGTTTAAGTGCAAAATGTAATTTTTTGGGGTAATATTTCTTAAAATTTCAAAAATTCTAGATTAACATTAACATGCAAAAAGCAGATTGTGTTTATCATTTATTTTTATCTTATATTATCTCCTAAGGTCATTGATTGTTTTCATTTGTAGCACATTTATAAATGTTCTAATTTAAAAACTCTTCAGCATAAACTAGGTTTACAAGAAACACGCAGTCCACCGCAATCAGTTCAGTTGAATTCAGTTTTTATTTGGCCTGTGTACTCACTGCATCACTGGTAATTACTGTTTGTCCTGTTGAGCTTGAATCACTGCTGGAATTTCAGATCTCATTATCCAAAGGACAACCAGAGCACCACAATATGTCTCTAACACGAATTTAAGAAAAGTCTAGATTAAAGAAAATGTTATAATGATGACAAATGAGGTTTAAAGTGGAGTGGTTCTGTACTCAAAGGTTATTCATCGTCCTGGCTTTCTTTCATATTAAATTCAGTCCTTTGACTATACTGATGTGAAAACATCTTCAAAGGAATTGCTTTTGTTATGTCAATATTTTACCACATAGAAGAAAATGATTTCAAATTGCATCTTAACATGTAACACAAACCGTTGCACTTCGAATTCTCGCATTTCTGTTTCACCGAGTTAGCCCTGAAGATAGCAGAATGTAATATACAGCCGTATACTGATGATTCAGTTAAATTAAGGATATACCGGATCAGCAGACTTGGTAAATAGTTACTGTTGTAAATACTTTGTAATGCCAAAAGCATTTATGTGGCAAATATGAAATACTTGAAAATGTTTGCATTTGTATTTTTAGAATTACTGATTACTCCATGATTGCTCACGCTTCTCTTGTTTTGCAGAGAAACTCTGCATACATGTCTCAGATGGCCTTCTTTGAAGAAGTGTGATCCTGGCCCTTTAAAATTGAGGGAGCAGTTGCTGTGACGCTCTGCTTCCTCAGCCTGTTTGGTTAACGTTTACCTGACTGAAGCTAACAGACAGAAACTCTATGTTCTTTGGAAAGACTTTGAAATGAACTAATAACACTTGTGTGGCTTCCTGCGCAGACTGTTAGATTAAGTTTTGCCACCTGCAACACCTGCAGCATGTCAGCATCTAGAAAGAGTGCATTATTGGATGAGCGCTTCTTCAAGATATGTTGCTGAGGAGTTTTTATTTCATGCTTTTTGTTTGGTTTTAATCAATACTTAGCTGTAATGTGGTCAAATACAGAACTATGCCTGCTTAATGTCGAGATATCCATTTGTGCCTTAAAATACTTTAAGACTGGGATTGTGTTAAAAAAGAAATTACGCTGCAACGTTGGCAAAGTTCGGATCAGTTGTGATGTCAGCTGCGGTGAATGTCGTAAACAGGGTTCCTTCCACAGAAGCAAGATATTCTTCAGGCATGGGTTAGAGTTCAGATTTACCAACTGTTGTTCAGTAACACTCTGAACATAGACTGTATGTAAACGAAAGGCTCTGGCCCCAATATATAGAAATCTATGAAAAACAATCTTGCTGCTCATCTTATTTTATTACCTAAACACTTTGGTGATGAAGTTATGGTCTCACTCTAGCTTCTAAGGTTGTTTTGTGCTTTATAAATAACGTCCCCATTTAGAGTGTAACAGATGATAAAATGCATGTGATTCACAGTGTGGTTTCCTTCTGACTGACAAAATACCGTCATACGAGGATGTAGTGCGTCTGGTTTCTCACTCACTCAGATCCTCCTCTTGCTTAAAATGCCTGGTTTTAAAAGGCATGAACATATATATACATGGTGGTGCTGCCAGTGGATGCTTCTCTGCTCCTACTGTCCGGCTCAGGAGATCTGACAAAGATCGCTGACCTATTCATGCATAAAATGCCAGACTTGTGTCCACTTTTGTTGATGTTTTAGTGAAAGAAATGCCAAAACAAAGGCAACAGAGAAAAACTTTCCACAAGTGAAAAGTTGTTTCACATTATTTTAGTCTTTTAAACATGTTTAATTTGATATGTCGACATCAGTAATCTGACTTTAGGCTAACTTAATGTTCAGTCACTGTTATTAACATTAAGTTATATTAGCTAAAGAGGAAAAAATGGAAAGGTTTTTATTAATGTAATAAATTAGAGTTAAACTGAGAATGATATTTGGCTACTGTTGTTGTATGTGTTCTTATTAGGTACTTCTAAGTAGAGCAGGGCAATATGACCAAAAATATTTATCACGATATACATTTGAAAATTTGCGATAACGATATAACTGACGATATAATTGACACTAGACAAAATACTTTACAATCCACAACTTTATTAATGCAAAAAAAACCCATCAATGTATTTTCACTTAAACAAGCAGCTTTTTTATGTGCATTAAATGGTAAATGGCCTGCATTTGTATAGCGCTTTTCTAGTCCCTAAGGACCCCAAAGCGCTTCACACTACATTCAGTCATTCAAACACACATTCACACACAGGCGATGGCAAGCTACATTGTAGCCACAGCTGCCCTGGGGCGCACTGACAGAGGCGAGGCTGCCGGACACTGGCGCCACCGGGCCCTCTGACCACCACCAGTAGGCAAACATGGGGTTATTATCATTAAAGTTATATAAAAATGTAACAGTGCAAATGCAAATTCCTTGCTGACAGTTTAACCAAAAGGCATTTCCAGTGGAAATTGGCCGACATATCCTCAGCATAACCATGTATAATATCCACAAAACTTAAAAAGAGGTTATACACACACAATACGGTAATATTATGTTGAAGCACAGTACGTATCACTCCGCGAGGCTCCTGCCTACGATAGCCATAATGCTCCGACAATCCATCAAGCAGTGCGGGTTCATGGCTTAGCAAAGTTGTACTAAAACATTTGACAGATTTTCGAGCGCCGTGTACCACATAAAATCGTTTCCAGGTCAGTAAACACAACCAGAATTCAAACATAAGGCACAAAGGATTATGAGGGGCGCTGTCGATTTTCAGAAAAATCAAAGGATTGATTTTAAGTGTGCCGTATTTTCCAAACAACACGGTAATAACGACAGCCCGCTAGCATGCTCTACCGCAAATAGTGCTTTGTTGTGTATCTGACGGATGAAAGCCAAACCAGCTCCACACCACTGAAGTTGCAGCATTTTTACAAACCAATTCTGGTTCATCCGTTTCATTTAACAATCCAATTTCTCTCTTCTCATTCTGCGTCGCCGCCATGTGCAAACAAAGGCACTGCGCATGCGCGTTTTACCCATATTCTATCGCGATATTTCATTTTCCTATCGTTGCCCAAAATTACACCGGTATTACCGTGAACGGTATGATATGGCCTAGCCCTACTTCTAAGTACTTAAGAAAAGAAAAATCTGCCCGAGTGTACCTGAAGCACAAAGAAATGGACAGAAATATAAATGTATGTACAGAAGAGACTTTGAGCCGCATTACAAGTCAGGAGACTCCTTTGGTGGTCCTACGTGTTTCTTTTACTTGGTTTGTGAAATGCCTTCAATGAAATCATCACACAGGAGCCTGTATTGTTTAATAGAAATGCTGTAAAAGCTTGAGATCTGCCATTTCAAGGTTTTATATTTTGTACTCTACTGCTGATGTGCCTTAATTTTATGTTATTTTATTTTTTGCTGTTACACTTTAAGACACAAAGATTTTATTTGGTGTCGTTGTGCTTTTTGATCTTAGTATTAGGGTGACTTTAACTTTGTGGGTGATATCTTTCTCTTAATTCCTTGACAGAGTGGCAGATGGATGGCTTTTTTTCTTTTCCCCACATCACGCACTTCTCAGGGTTAGTGTTAAACACCCCACGCCTTCACCGTCACCACCACCAAAGATGCAGTATGGTATCTAACAGCGTTTAAATTAGATAGGTTTAATAATAATACGCATGTAGAAGACTAATGCAGCGATCTTTAGACTTCTTTTATATTCTGAAAAAAAGCAGCGGCTGGATGTACTCATTGATCGTGTTTGTTTATTTGACCAGCCTATCAGAGAGATTAAATTATGGGCTCAACATGGGGTCGTTACACTAACCTTGGTATTGTGTAAATGGTATTTTCCTTTGAAGTGTTCTTAAGTACTTTGTTTTTTCTGTTTTTACCTTATTTATTTGTGCTGTAAGTCCTCAATTAACGTCACATTTGCTTGATATCTGTTATTGGGGGGAGAGCGGGTGTTTGTAATTTAGTCTTTTATTTTTCTATAATGAGATTCAAATCCAGTGTTAAAGAATGATTTCACATCAAAAAATGTTGGGTTATGTTTAATTTGAAGTGACAAAATGTTAGTTTCATGAGTTTTGTCATTGATTTGTAACCAAGTTATTATGTGTATATTATTTCATAACAATGATAATACAACAGTGTGACTGTCCTGTCTGATCTATCTTCTCATAGATTATGAGTCAGGCATATACACAGCAATTTAAGCGTGAGGAAGCGCTTTCAAAGCAGCTAAGGCTGTGTGATACAATAAATGAAAGTTTGCTAGATCTGATGATGCAGGTGTGGAAATTATCTGTGCATTATGTTATTTTGTTTATTGGAAACAAGTTAAAACAGAAAGCTAAACCATGCTAAAATGAAATTAAAAAGGCATTTAAAAGAAACTGACAAATTGTCAGTGTCATAATTACAGCAATCAAATATTAGTAAAAAAAAAAA
>NW_024582854.1:369648-396160 GCF_018398535.1 Haplochromis burtoni | reverse complement strand
GAAGGTGAGAATAATCCAAGACATGACTGTTTTGTGTTAATAATCCCTGTATTTTGAGACAAACTAAAATCGTCTAAACCTAACCAACAGTTTTGCACACCCTTAATCAAACTGGCAGTAAAAATAAATTCAACAGTAGGAGAAACAACTTCTGGTCTACAGGTTTGCAGCCTTTGCATTTCCACCATCAGGGCCCTGTTTCAGGAAGCCGGTTTAGTGGAAAAACTGAGTAAGTATACCCTGAGTTAACGAAAACTCTGGGTTTTCGGTTTCACAAAGCGAGTTCAGATGAAGCCTCAGTGAGTCACCATGACGACACACTCCGTGAAGCTAACCTGCCCCCTAGCAGGTTTACTACAACTAACCCTGACTGTCTCCGCCCCTTTGTCGGAAACCTGACAGTAGGAAGTGTCGGACATGGCGTGCCCCTGCCTTGAAGAGCCAGTAGATCGTGAAGCCCGAATTCTCTGCAGAGCTCTCCGCCGGGAGAGAGTGATTAGAGCGCGTTTGGACATTTTATCATTTCCTGATGATTTTCTGTGCGAACGTTACCGTTTCTCAGCACAATCTATAAGTTATTTGGATAACATCCTCAGGCCATATATTACGCATGTGACACATCGCGGACATGCTCTCAGTTCATTACATATTATTTGTATTGCACTTCGGTTTTTTGCAAACGGGAGCTTTCTGTATAATATTGGTGACGCTGAGCACGTTTCCAAGGCTACCGTCTGTCGGGCAGTCAGGAATGTTACAGTTGCACTGAAACGTCTCCTGTACTCGTTTGTGGTGTTCCCCGGTCATAGACCCACAAGATTTATCAAAGAGGGATGCCACAAAATTGCAGGTATCAGGATGACCAAAACTTAATTTATGATGTGGTGATACTTGGACTACTACTTAAATTTTACATTTATTTTCAGGGTTCCCAGGCGTGATTGGCTGTACAGATGGCACTCACATTCCAATCATTGCTCCTTCAGTAAATGAAGGAGACTATGTGAACAGGAAGTCTTTCCACAGCATTAATGTACAGGTACATAGTTCCCTGTAGCATTTCAAACTAACAAATTATTTCATTATAGTAATGGATGCTAATTTGTGTTCTCTGCACTGTGAAGATCATATATGATGCTGCCAACATTATCACAAATGTGGAAGCCAAGTGGCCAGGCTCTGTCCATGACTCACAAATATTCCGTGAATGTACACTGAGCACAAAATTTGGACATGGTGAGTTGAGAATACTTTAAAATATATAAAGACCAATTGCTTCAGGGACATTTGAACTGAAGTGTATCCTTCTGTCTTAGGAGAGTTCACTGGCTACTTGCTTGGTGATAGGGGGTATCCATGTTTACCCTATTTGCTTACCCCTTACCCTGACCCTGAACCGGGCCCACAGCAGCGATATAATCTGGCTAATTGCAGGACAAGAGCCAGAATTGAAATGACTATCGGAATGCTTAAGGCCCGGTTCCAGTGCCTGCAAGGACTCAGGGTCACCCCAGAAAGGGCATGTGACATTATTGTGGCATGTGTGATTCTTCACAACATTGCCACAATTAGAGGAGAACACTGTCCTTCTGAACCAAACATCAGCAGTGATCCAAACCATGAACATCCTGACCCTCCCACGGACATACAAGATGGAAGCGCAGTCAGAGACACCATATGTCACAATCATTTCTTTTGACCCATCACCTCAACATGTTGAAAGAAGAATAAACAGATTTTATGTTCAACTGGCTTTATTGGTCGCCTGTGTTTCCTGTACACAAAGTATTAAAAGATGTAAACCTCATAAAGTGTCTCTGTTGCTTCCTCCTCTGTAACAGCTGTCAATGTTTCTTCATTATTTTCCTGTAGTAAAGAAATAAACAACATTGCTGTTCTACTGTAAACTCATATAATCTGTGGAGTATTACTCACAACTGCATGTTGGTCTGGCTCAACAGGAGGCTGCACCAGATGCAGTACACCACCACCATCAACTGATAGAATATGAGGTTTATACAGGTCACTTATAACTTACAAGGGACCAAATGGCAATTAACAAACATACCAATCACCTTACACTTCATTGTCATTATGCTCTCAAAGACAACCAAGACTGAGGGAAGGCAAAATCAGTAGGAAAATAACTTCACTACAAAATAATCCATTATGGTAAAGAGTTTATCAAATGAATGAGTAGCACTGCAAAGGTGACTGTGAAGAAAGGATGTATGCACATCATGTATTATTTTGAATTTACCCCCTATGTAGGCACTTGTGTCTTGCGGGGTTATTGACTCAGAGGATGTCCCCGCAGAGATGCCTTCGGCCACAGGGCGCCCACTGTTTTGGCTGAGGGCCAACTGCTCAGCCTCTGTGAGTGGTGGTGGTGGAGGACCCCCACCTGTTTTTCGGGCCTCCGCTTTTTTTCTGTTGGCTATAACGGGTCACATTTGAGCATACAGAGTAAGCAAATATGTACTTGTAATGTGCTCAGATAATTTCAATAAGTGCTTACAGAAGAAAATTAATGTAGCCTCTAACTGCAATTGATTTACATCGGACAAACAGACCAAGCACTATGGCTCATAATACAATTACACCTCACCTGTTTGGACTATATTTTTATATTTCATTTTTACTTGCTGCCAGGAACGTTTGGGGCCTGTTGGGTTGCACCTGCGCTCACATCACGTCACAAAATAAAATGTATAAAATAAAAAATAAAATATAATAAAATAACGTGTTAAATGGGTGGAAATCCCTAGATCAATGTTTAAATTAACACTCACGCATTGACTCTGTCGGCTATGTTTTGCCATGCATGCTCCCTTTCTTTTGCAGCTGAGGCTGTGTTACTTTTTTTCTGCAAAATTTGCATGTTATCGGCATATGCTGCCATCAGAATTTCGGCCTCAAGCGCTGTAAAATACATTGACCGCGCCTTCTTTCCCTCCGTCTCCATGGTGACTCGCTTAATCTGTGCTCCACTGATCAGGGCTTTATGTATCCTCGTGCGCGAGCTTAACTTGGGGTTAAAGCAACTCCGCGTTGACTGAACTACTTGTTATCAGCCTTTCTGAAACCGAATATTCCGAGTTGGACAGTTCGGGGTTACTCAACCCTGAGTATCGTTTTTCACTCTGAGTTTTCTAAACCGGCTTCCTGAAACAGGGCCCAGGTCCATCCATCTGCAGGTCCTGAGGCAGCAAAACAGTCCCAGATCATCATACTACCACCACCATATTTTACTGTTTGTTTGATGTTCCTTTTCTGAAATGCTGTGTTACTTTAACGCCAGATGTAATGGGACACACGTTCCAAAAACTTTTGTCTAGTCAGTCCACAGAGTAGGAGTCTCACAGCTTTAGAGATGGCTTTATAACCGTTTCCAGACTCATTTACTTTGTTTCTTATTTGTTCCTAATTTTCCTTGGATCACAGCTTGATGTCTGGCTTTTGAGAATCTTTCAATCTACTCTGCTTTATCAGGCGGGTCCTATTTGAGTGATTTCTTGCTTGGAAACAGGTGTGGCAGTAATCAGGCCTGGGTGTGGTTAGAAGAACAGCTTTCCAAAGATGTAATACACCACAGTCAGTTTGCTTTTGCACACAGGGCCATGTAGGTAGGTTTGGATTTTTTTTACCCCTTAATAATAAACACCTTCCGTTAAAAACTACATTTTGTGTTTACTTGTATCTTTGACTAATATTTAAATTTGTTTGATGATCTGAAACATTTAAGTGTGACAAACATCCAAAAAATAAGGAACATTTCATCAATCTAACAAATTGTTTTGATACCTAAATTTTGGGGACTATAATAAAGCTATTATAAAGTTTCAGCAAGATATAAGTCATGTTTTTGTATCAATCTTCCTCACATTAGAAATTAATACTAAAGTTGTTTGAAAATGTGAAAAGAAATTCAGTACCTGGACAAAAGTCAGTAAGTGGTGATGAACTGATGGTAAGATCTAGTCACAATACAAAAATGTGTGATCAAAATCCAAACTAATTTCAAATATGTATGTTAGCAGCAGAGGGTGCAGGGCAACACACGTTAATTTTCTAAAGGCCATAGTGATTAAAAAAAAATCCTAAAACCTAAAGCTTATGAATAAAACACTAACAGAACAGTTTTTAATGTCCATTTATCATAATTTCATCTGAGTGAAATAAGGAGGCAAATAAGAGAAAAACATTCTCTTGAACATGATAAATGAGAAGTGTGCTTCTTTATGTTTGCACATCTGTGACCAAATGAGAGCAGTTTGAAAGCAAAGATCATGTCATGATGGCATGTTTGGCAGTTTCTTTCCTGTTTGTGCCATCTGTACCCAGGTTATCTGTCTGAAACCTGGCTGTAAAACATGGTCTCCCAGGTCTTGGTTCTCTGTACCTGTAAATGAAAAATACTTTCTATTAATTCACTCAAGTCCACTCTTTACCGTTGTACTCGCTGCAGCTCTGGAATTCCACCTGCCAGCCAGTCACACCGGATACCAATCCAAGAAGCCAGCAACTAAGACTCCAGAACCAAATCACAAATATTACAAGTACCTTTCATACTCACCTTGGCCACTCCTACTATCCCCTCTCTTCTCTGGCAGATCTCCTTGTTGCAATTCTGCTGAGAGACCTTTCAATTAAGCCACTTATCTGCTTCCAGTAAACTAATTCCTGCTTAACAATAAAGCCAGGAAAACTGTATTCAGCCTGAGTCTCATTTGAGCCCAAATGCAGCAATCTGAGCAGGAGTTAAAGTACTGCCGCTTCATGGCTAAGTTGCTGTCGATTCCGATTGCGACCATACCACTAACAGTTGTCTGTGGAAGATTTAGTAGTGAGGAAATTTTGTGAGTGGATTGTTGCACAGGTGGTATCCTAGCATTTTACTACGCTGGAATTCACTGAGAGCAATCCAATCTTCCTGAAATGTTTGTAGAAGCAGCCTGCATGCCCTGGTGTCTGATGTTATACACCTGTGGCCAAGGAAGTGATTTGAACACCTAGATTCAATGATTAAGATGGGTGAATGAATACTTCTGGCACTATAGTGTATATCACAGGTGTCAGAGCTTTACCCCTGATACTGCTGGATAAACAGAAACTCACTCAGGAACGAGGTCACACAGAGCTCAAGTTTCCACTCGCGAGAGGGAAGCAGTTGTCTCCAACCTACTTCAACTTGCTTTCCCCTCTGCAGGTTGTTTTTATTGGTTACACACATGAATATTCATAAAGCTTGTTGCTGTATTACCTATGAGAAATTACTATATCTGGTGACAAAGTGTGATTGTGCTGTGCAAGCATGGTTATACAATGAGTGTGGTTATATGATGGGAGTGCAGCTCTCCCAGATTGTTGTCGGTAGAATCTGTTCTTCTCAAGGCTGCTTGTTCCCCTTATCAAGGTCATGCATGTAGTGATATGCGTGGGTTACCTAGATAGCAAACAGAAGCATTCTAGCTTTGTAAAAATGGCAACCTACAACATATACATGAAACCTAACAACAGGTGTCGGACTCCAGGCCCCGAGGGCCGGTGTCCTGCAGGTTCTAGTGATTCCTTGATCCAACACAGCTGATTTAAATGGCTAAATTACCTCCTCAACATGTCTTGAAGTTCTCCAGAGGCCTGGTAATGAACTAATCATTTGGTTCAGGTGTGCTGACCCAGGATGAGATCTAAAACCTGCAGGACACCGGCCCTTGAGGCCTGGAGTTCGACACCCCTGGTGTATATAATGGGCTTATATAGTGCTGGAGCTGTGGGCTATTGAGGAAAGTGTTAATAACAATGAGATGGGTAGGAGCTGCAAGCTAAACTAAATGTGATCAGAAAATTCAGTTATTCATTTTGAGTTTATTACAGTTTTTTGCTGAGCAATGTAAAGTGTAAGTGATGTATTCTTTTTAGATGAGTGATTTTAGATTGTTGATCTGAATACATAACCAGCAAACATAAAATAAATCTGAGCATAAACAGTGAAAGGAGAAAATAAGGCATGCTGCTTTGAACCTTTTTTTTTTTTTTAAATGAGCTCTTTAAGCAAAACCATTGTGCAAAGATGCAGGCAAATACCTTCTTGTTTAAACTACTAACAACTCATAAACAAGTAGTATAATATAACACATTAATATTAAATTGTGTAAGATTAACAGACTTTACATCAAAATATTTAACGTAAATACATTTTAAGCTGAAAATTTTCATCTTGAATTTAAGTAGAGCAGATGTTTAAACTACAGAAACAAACGCATCTCAAATTTTAATCACATACAGCATTTTAGTAAATATACATCACTTCTCATTGTAGTAGTGTATGCAGATTTCCTTTCATTAATCTTCAGTTAGTGGCTCTATGTCTTTCTTGTCGTCGATCCCATTTGCCTTGCCTCTTCTTCATGGAGAAGTGATGGAAGTCATATCTGGAGTGTTTATTTATCTTGAGTAAAAGTAGCAATATGAAGATGAGAAAATATATGCAGTACAATAACCTCTGTGACTGTAGTAGTAGTAGTGTTTTAATCACGTTACTTGATTATTTCTTTATGGTTTGGTCACATCACAGTGCCATCCAAAGTCCACTCAAGGACACCATCAGAGGTGTGCAAGGTGTAAATATTTAAAACTGAGTTGATGCTGTTTTGGGAAAGCAGAGATCCTTCCATAGACTGTGGCTTCTACTGATGTCTTCAACAGAACAAATCAACAAATGTTTAATTTCCATTTCAACATAGTGCAAAGAAATCAAGGTGTCTGACTTGTCTTTGATTTTTTTTAAAATAAAATTCAGCACATACTAATGACAACAGAGTGATGAAGATTTAAATTTGTGTTATTTATAAGAATTAGAATTTTAAAAACAAACCACAGCTGTGTTGGTAGCCACATCAAGGAACACACAGACAGAACGCGTTTTTTATGATAGCTCTGTCAGTAAAAGACTTTTGATTCATGTGCACATTAGTGCATGTAGAAGTGAATGCATGTGAAAGTTTGGTGTTCAAATATTTTAAAATGTTTTTGTGTTGAGCAGGAAAAAAAACGTCTGTCTTAATCTGAAGAATCCCTAGATGTAAACTAAATAATTATTTTTGTCAGCACCAGAGGGCGCTACATGACGGAGTTTATTTTTGACTGACAAACCAAATCAAACAAAGCTTGATTAAACCCAAGGAAAGACTTTTTAAAAAATTGTTTATCACTGTTTTTATATTTCGAACGAGAGACAAAAGAAAAGGGTTCTTCTCTTCGTCTTAAATCAGATAACCCTCAGTTACTAGCAAAGGTATCAGGTTCACTGCTTTTCATGGTGTGTTGTTAAACATGTGCACAGCTATGACTGTATATGAGATCAGGCCTTGAATCTTTTCCTAACTGTTGAACTAAATCACTTGCTTCCACAGCCATTTATTCACAAAACAGTTTGGAAATCATAAAAATAACAACTTTCCTGGTATCATAGACATCAAAGGGGGCATGGAGAGTTGATCTATAGCAGACATATGGGAGGAAGTCAGAGCACTGAGAGATGGGGTGGTGGAGCCCAGTTTAGAGCTTGGGAACATGGAGGACAGACTAAAGGACAATGGCAAGAAGGTGAAAGTATTAAAAGCTGAGCCGAATAATCAAAAGGTAAATTAAACCCACACAAGAGAAAATTTTTCTGTTAAGCGTTAATATAAAGAAATTGGTGATATTTAAGCTACAGCTTCAGTTCATTTTAGCTGAAACATATGACCAACTACACTTTTATATAAAATTATACTTTAGGCCTCTAGGACATGTAATATTTGAAAATGCTTAAAAGGTTTCATGAAAAGAAAGAATGAAAACAAGGTAAGCAATTTCAGGTTGGTTACCAAAGAGTCTCTTTGTCTTTCTAGGACTGGGATTAAACACAGGTAATGCTAGGGAACTAAACCAGCTCCTTTCTTCTTTTCTCCTGAGAGCAGAGCTCCAGTGCTATAGTAGGTGGGATGAGAGTGGGTCAGGCAGAAAAGGAGGTAAGTCTAGTAGCTGGCTTCCAATATCTTTCTACAGAGGGGAATGCACAGATGCATAACTACAGGCAAAGGATCCAGGAAGTGATAACTTTGGGACTGCCGACACTACTGTACTACAAGTGGACGATGACCATCTGGTAAGATCTTTAGGTCATGACCATGAACAGAGGTCTTAAACTCTGATATCAAGCATAAAAAAATCTGACTAACAGCTTTCATTCCAAAATCAAAATTGAACTCAGCTTAATAACCATGATTAATCCCTATCAAATTTACAAAACTTTAGAGTCTGTATATATTTATATTTAATATGCACAGACTGAGTCAAAGTGAGAGTGAATTTCTCATTTTCAAATCCATGATTGATCAGCTGGAGAGAGAAAATGCAGGTGATGATTTCATCTCTTCATTCATCACAGATACGTTACATAACTCATTTAACCCGATTTAAGATAAATGATGCATTCCCTTTTGTGTTAGAGAGGCCTTCTATACAACTCTGACAAATGACTTTTACACTAAACCCAACAAAACAGATATCACCCTGAAATTCAATGTGGGGTTCATCAACACTGGTGATTACAGAGGAGGGTTTGGGCCACTGGGGAAAAAAGGTAAGTGGAGATGAGCTTTTTTGTTTCCCTTTTCCAGTATTCTGGGGGGCAAAGTCAACAAATTTTGAAATCTCAAAAATTCTGACTTAAATCTCAGAATTCTGAGATTAAAGTCAGAGTATGAAAAAAAAAAAAAAAAAGACGTTCCTGCTTTTTTTTCTTTCTTCCAGTGGCCCTAATCCTCTTCCGTAGGTAATGCTTAAAATCCAGCTACAGGTAAATATTGGAAGAAATATTAGTATTACTAGGATTAGGGTTCTACTATTTCTGTTTTTACTGTGTGTGGTAACTCATGTCTTCTAGGTGTAAATTTGATCCTGGCAGGCTTGGTGTTTCTTGCTCCCAGTTGGAGTTGCAGGTGGAGTTGTGCACAAGTGTCTCTCGCTGGTTTGCCTGTGGGTGGAGACTGACTTCCTGGATTTTCCCTTATGCACCCATTCTGAGTTAATCCATCAAGATCCTGCTATTTAAGGACTGGATGGTGCAGTTGCTCTCTGCCAGAGTTGATAATTAGGCTCTCTTTGAAGTTAGTTTACTAGTTTGTAACTTCACTTCTCTAAAAGCTGAACCAGTTTCCCAAGAATCCTGTTCTAATGAGGAATTTTGTAAACAATGTTAGTCACACTCACCTGAAACATCTTGCTGAACTCCAAACCTGAAAGAGGAAATCCCTACCCAAGTAAGGCCACTAAACCTGATCTCGGGATCCTTACACCTAGCACCCTTTAACTTCTCTCCTCTCTGGCAGTGACTCTGTTTGCAAGATCTTTATTGACTTTTAATTAAAATTTCAAAACTGCAGTGGGTATGTGCAGTCTGCTCTTTGAGTCTTCTTTTAGCCCAAACATGACAACATACTGGTAATTGCTGTGATACAAATCTGTAAAACAGCATGTTGTAAAGTCTGAACAATCCCCTCTTTTCCCTTTTCCCCATGCCATTCCATTTAAAAAAAAATCCTTGAAATCCTGAAGTTCCATTTTGAAACCTTGTAATGAGGATGTGCCAGCAAGGGGTGTGTATTACCGAGAAACGCCACGCTAACTGGCTAATGTATTATCAATTATAAGTCATTAGCCAGTGAATCTACCCTGGGTAATCTGCCTTTTTGACATGTAATATGATCAAAATTTACTAAATGGACTTAATGTTGTTGTTTTTTTCAGTGTGACCAATAATGACTGACAGCAGAAACTCAAGTGTTTAAGGAGGCCAAGTCAGAGAACCGTTTTCCCATAGACTTCTACAATACCTGAAGTCTTTTTGCAACCACAGCTTTGTACTCCAGGTGTCATTACAGATGGGGGAAGTTTAGCTATGATAATGCAGGAAATGTTGGAGAAGCTGACTGGAAATGGGACATTAGCCTGGACTTTTAAGATTAGCCATTCTTATGGTTCTTTGTGCAGGCTGCTGGGGAATTCCCATGATGCACTCAGTGTTTCTTCTTCACTCACCTTTTTTACTTCTGGCATTTAAGCATGAGCTATTATTAATCTCTGGCTCTCTTCAGTGTTACTTTGTCTTGTCTTCCTCCCCTCAGCTGATGGCCTCCACTCCTTGATCCTGGTTCTCACTAAAGTTTCTTCCTGTTAAAATTGAGTTTTTCCTTCCCACTGTTGCTAAAATGCTTGCTCATAGGGAGTCAAAGAATTGTTGTCCTTTTCTCTGTTTTCACTGTATTACTGTAAAGTCTTTACCTTAAATATAGGACACCTTGAGGCAACTGATGTTGTGATTTGGTGCTATATAAATAAACCTGAATTGAATAGCCTGCTGACGTGATTTAATGATGTGAAAGGGTGAATTTTACTTGAAACTCTGTTTTTCACAAACCCTAAACAAGCAGTTTTAATGTCTAAGCCGAAGTGGGTAATCCAATGGCTGAACTTAAGTAAATTTTCATTTTCAATTTCAGTTTAAGTTTTAGTTTAGTTTTGTTTAACTATAATAAACTTGGTTAGAGATCATGTTACTTTATTGTTTTCACTTTCATGTCATTATTCTTCCTGACGTTAGAGACAGATGATAAATCCTTTTAAAATAGAAGCCGTTCCTGACAAAAGTTGGGAATAAGATGCAGCCCACCCAAGCCATCCTCAAATCCAAAGTAATTTTAAGCATGTTTGTTAGCAGCTAAGGCTGCTAGACAATACAATTGAATTTTCGAAAGCCTTAGTGATTAAAAATCATCAACCCTAAAGCTCATAAATAAGTCAAAACTTAATAACAGGGGAGTGTTTATTCATCCATTTATCATAATTTCATATGAAACAATGTGAGATAAGTAATGAGGTGAATAAAAGAAAGAGGCACTTCTCTTGGACTTAATTTATAAAATAACTCTCAGTCACACTAAAAGGAGTGAGCATAATGATGTGTGCTTCTCAGTGTGTGGTATGAAACATTATGTATGCACAGCTGTGACTGAATGAATTAATGTGTATGAAAGCAGCTTGAGTATTTTTTTCTCACCAGCACAAAGATCAGATCTTAAATCTTCTCCGAACCCGCGTTTCCCATTCAAACTTAGTTTGAAGCTCACATACAGTGCTGTGGAAAAGTCCTTTTTTGAATATTTGCCACACTAGACTAGTCACATTAGACAAAGATCAACTGAGTAAATACAAAATGCATTTTTTAAAGCGATTATCACCCCAACATATTATTTGTGAATAACCACATTTTGTGTAAAGCTGAATTCAATTTTGCCTGATGATTGCCAGACCTGTTCAAGAAGAGATAATCAAGAAATCGCTGTCTGGCGAGCGATCTAACGAAATTCAAGAGGAGATGAGAAACAAAGTCACTGAAGTCTGTTTTTTACTGTTATAAGAACAAAAAAACTGAATTTTGTTGTATTTGTTCTCACATGCCAATACAAAATAAGCTTCACATCTTCAGGTAGTCTTGATTTATTTTTGGTTTGCAGGCTGTTTTTTTGGGAGGGGGGATCGTCTCAGAGGATCGTATTGTCTGTGCATCCGCAATGACTGAGTGCATCTGAAGGTTTTAAACTTACTATGCGTTACACGTATGTGGACTTAATTCACATAATCAGTATGTAAGCCATCGTGCAGGATGATTTTCACAACACTCCATCACAAAGGTTTAACACCCTCCTGTGGTCCTTGCTCTCTGGAATGGGAACTTGTTGGCATGAGTCTATTTCATTCTTCTTCCACAATCCCACTTCAGAAGTAAACTCACAGGGAGAGGCTTCAGCAGTGGTGGAAGCTGCATTTGGATCTCTTATTGCTCATAAGTAAACATAACATTAGAATGCAACAGTGGAAAAATACAATACATGCTACAGTCACACAAGGGAAAATGGTGGTTGGGAACCATTGCACAAAGAAAATTAGTGTGACCATTTGCAATGAACTTGCTGTCTTGTTCCCTTTTTAAATAGTTGCTTGACAAATGGAGAGCAGATGTAGGGTGAAGTTTGCAGATACATGCAATTAGTTTGTAATGATACAGCGAGTAACTGAGATAAAGCAGTCAAAATCCCAATTCTCTTTCAAACTGCTTAATTACTTGCAGCCAGAACCCCACAGAAATTCAGACATTCCTCCACAAATAGTGACATGGTTGCTGTGATTTAACTGTAGAATGAAATGAGGGCTTGACAGCTTTGATTTTAAATAGGAATAGAACCAGTCGGCAGCCAGTTATGTCAGGTATCCTACTGCAGAGAGACGTGACACAGATGAAACACACCCATCAGCACAGGCTGACTCAGACTGGTTGCAACATGTTTGTCACAGTTTTTAAATTCGACTTCCAAACCTTTGCCAGTTTCTCTGAGAGTGATTGCGGTGCATCTGAATTGGACTGCAATTCTTTGGAAACAGGTTCATCGACAGTGGTCCCCAGCTTGTCCTCTGGATGAACAGTTTAAACTGTTTAAATTCCAGGTTTGCTCAGGTGAAGTTCATTCTGTACTTTCTTCATTGTTAGCTTAACAATGCTCTTTAATTTTTAAACTGATCGTATCTGAATTTCAACACAGGACTTGCATTGCAGATTTTCTGTTTCCTTGCTGCAGGGTTTCCCCGGCTTTTGTTTGTTTTTACTTTCATGCAAAGGAAGCTGAAATGAGGTGATCTGGTTGTTTCATAGTAATATATATTTAAAAAAACAAAAACCCTGAAACATACCTTTATTATTACTATAGGGGCTTTTGTCTCATTGACAATGATAGATCTGCCAGGATGAGATTATGATTACACAGAAAAAAGGATTTTCAAAGAACTAAAGAAGAGTGCGGGAGATAAGTTGGTGGTGAAGGAGAGGGTTTCCTTCACAGGGATTCATCACAGCGTGGTGTCCAGCAGCCACAGGAATATCAGATTTGGGAGAATGAGTATCATTCAGAGAGTTCATTTTGCCTGGAGATTGGTTTTTTACCTCTTTAACTCTGGACACCCTGAGACTGTTTCTTCCATCTGTTTTAACTGCGATCTGTCCCACGGCATTTGGCACACAGATTAGAGTAAGAGTGGAGAATGGGCAGGGGTACATTTAGAGACTGTGAATTGCATTCAAGGCAGGGCTGACTGGAGAGGAAGGGACACGGAGATATAAAGGAGTGAAATCACGTTCTACACGGCGAGAATGAGCGAATAGGCCTTTGAAGGGGTTTTGCTGTGAAGGCATTTAAAAGAGTGAAATAATTGGATGCTGGAGGCCTCGTCTCAGCAAAAGCAGGAATGCAAACCTCATTCTTTCCATGAGTGTGCTGCATGTGAAGGAGGCAAAGTGAAAGGTGCTGTCATCCAACGAAATTGCAAACAAGAGGTTTTAATATTATCTTTTCCCATTAGACCATATATTCAATCTAAACAAAATCATTTTTTTCTGCAAAATTTGATCTTGGGAAAAAGCCAAGTTATCCACAGGTATCAAGGGATGTACACAGTGTATTGCTTTTTCCCAGATATTGATTTTTTTCCATCCTTTCATGGCTATTCTGCTTTGAGCAGCCATGTGCTGCCCTGCTTTGTATCATCCTGGTGAACCTGATGATAAACGAATGAATTCCTGAAAAAGAAATGGAATCAGAACACTTGAATGTAATCCTGTGACTTACTCTAGCAGCAACTGGGCTGTGGTTTATAGAACAATACAGCAAGGACGGACAAGTTCATCTTTATTCATCCTTTTTCTGCTGATGACAACTGACTGAAGCTGAGCTTAGGTTATTTAACCCATTTCATTCAAAAGTATCACTGTTGAACACGTTAAGATTGAAGTAGTGTTGCAGTGTTGGTTGATTGGTCTCTAACCTGCAGATATATGCCTCATCTGCAGCGGCTACTGAATACAGACACCAACAATATTTATTTAGCGTAACTGTAAGTCATACTTTATATTCTCCAACTGTAAAAAATTATTAGCTTATAAACCAACGTTTAAAAAGAATGTTGAAATGTGAGTCATTGGCTTTTTTCTATCAACTGATACCCTGTCCTCTTAATTTTTTTGAACATCAGTAGTGGTAGTGAGCATGATGGAAAAACATGCACTGGCCACTGTTCAGCTGCATGTTAATGCAAATATCTCATTAGCCACACATATGACAACAGAAACTGTTGATCTCCTGGGATTTCCCCACACAACCCCCTCTAGGGTTTACAGAGAATGGTGGAGAAAAGAGAAAATATCCAGCGAGCAGCAGTTTTCTGGGCGAAAATGCCTTGCTAATGCCAGAGACCAGAAGAGGATGGCCCAACTGATTTAAGCTGACATGAATATGGCAGTAACACAAATAACCACTCATTACACCCAAGATATGCACAACACATTGAACCCTAAAGCAGATACATCAGCTGAAGTCTAGACCAAGTGCCACTCCTGTCAGCTAAGAACAGGAAACTGAGGCTACAATTCACACAGGCTCACCAAAATGGCACCGTAAAAAACTGCTTTCTCTCTGAGTCTTGACTTCCTCTGCAGCATTCAGATGGTAGGGTCAGAGTTTTCCATAAAGGACAAATGCATGAAAGCATGGATCCATCCTGCTTGTATCAGCAGTTCAGGTTTATGGCGGTGTTATGTTCTGGGAGATATTTTTTAACTGATATCCAAGAAGTTATCAGTTAAAACTGAAAATTAGATATGTAATATGAAGCAGTAACAGGCACAATTTTTATACATGTGTATATATTTTCTTGACACAGTTTGCACCCTTTAATACAAACTGACCATCATTTCAATGCCACAGTCTACCTAAGTATGACTGCTGTATGTTTTTTGAATTTTGACAGTTAAACACAAAATACTATTGATATTATCACATGTTGACTGTCTAGTCAGTAGTATTTTAATCTTTACTTTGTTGCTGACTGGTGATAGTCATGAAGACACCAGGCACACAGATACAACTGCAGTATCAACAGCACACACACAAACAGGCAAAGCAAAGGAAAATATAAATATATCCCAGAGTATTTGCATAAACATGTTATGCATGTGTGTGTGTATTTTGGTGTGTCTTTCTGTGTGTGCACCATTTGTCTGTACCTTGCAAGGTCAATGCTGTTCATCAGTCATCTAGGCCATTGGGATTCCTCTAATCTGTCAAAATCTGGCATCACTTGACTCCATGGAACAAGTGACAGATGTAGACTTTCTGCTTTATACCTAAAGGGCTTGTTTCAGTGCAATTTATATGCGTGGTTGTGCGTTACTTTTCTTCCGTCTGTGGTTTGCTGAGACAAACCTATTTATGAGTATTTCATTTGTGATACTGCAATCACTGCAGCCGCAGAGCGGACTAAACAGGAAGGAAAATGAGAGCTTCGTGTTCCATTTAAATTGACGCAGAGAGTACAGCTAAGGAAACCAATGATTTTCTTGTGGTCTAAATGGGCCGTTACAGAGCCTTTTTGGTGCAACTAAAAAAGAGGGTCTCCTTTAGCTGATAAACTTTGTCAATGAGATGCAAATCCATGCAGTACTGAGGAGAAAAAGAGCCAGCGGAGCTGGGCAACTTCACTCACACACACAGACACCCACCAAAAAAAAAAACTCTCACACACACACACACACACACACACATAAAAGCCTGACTTTCTTCTTCAAACATGCATGCGTTTTCTGAGACACTGCATAGTAAAAATGTCTGCCTGCTTGATCAGTCACTTAGTGATTCACACACCATCAGTGTCATCTGCAGCTACACAAAGCCGTCTGGGCAATCCTAAGCACAAATTGAATCAAGCCAATCATCCTCACAAAATCCAATCATTCTGCAATACAGATATTCCATGTGGGGCTTTATTCAATAAAAGAGGAATTATATTCCAAAACATGATATATCCATTTCAGATTTAAAATATATAACCAAAAGTTTCGGTTAACTCAGAGGGGTTGATGAGATTTAATTTGTAAATGCTATTATCACAATCAATGTTAAATGTTCCTGGAGGTAAATCCAGCAGAGCTGCAGTTACAAAAGCAATTAGTGTAAATTAGAAAAGCTTTAGTGTAAAAGCTTTAGAAAAGTCAACACTTTGAAACTTGAGGATTCGTAGAATTTGTGCCATTTTGTCTTCGGTAACGAGGGCCTCAGCCTGGGAAGACAGGCAATTACTGTGACACCGACTCGAACATCAGTGAGTGTAAAACCATTTGTCACTCCTGCTTTTGATGTGTGACTAATTTTATGGATCTGAAAACACAATGTATTTTTGTTTACTTTTTTTTTTTTTTTTACAAAATAGTGGCTGTGAAATATTAAGCCAAAGATAAATCATAAGTCATAGAGAAATGCTCAGTGCAAAATATAAGTCAATAAATTTCCAGAGACTCACCCACACAACATGTCTGAATTTACAGTATAAGAATGTTTCTAAAAGAAATACATACATTTCTTGATATGTTTGGAATATAGCCTTGGGTTATTTGACAATGAGGTAGAGGTCTTTCCATATTTGCAGTTGCGAAGAAAAGTAATGGAGGAAAAGATACAATAGAAGTTCAGTGTGTAACAATTTTTGGTAGTTACACATGTTGACCCTGGAAATTGAAGCTATATGCCATGCAATATGAGTATAAGATTAGTGTGCTCATAACCAATGTTGGGATTGTTGCTCATGTTATAACACACTACTTGTTACTTTTTAAAAAAAAAAAAAAGTAATTCAGTAAGTTAGTCAATTCCTTGACAAAGAGTGTAACTTATTATACTACGTATTACGTTACTTTTGTGTTACTCCATAAGATAACATAATAATTTATATGAACAATGAAAAATCATTTTGCAGCTCTTTGGTTTAAGAGAATAGCTCTAAAATACACTGTGACATAATTATAAGTAAAAATTATAAACCTTAGGCTACATTTCCACAGACCAACACAAATCTCTGTCCTATATGATCTTTCTTTCAGCTTTAGCATATGAACACAAAAATGACAACACAAGTTGGTTGAAAAGACTTCTAAATGATCACCACAATGAATTTACTTTTACCCCCGCAACACGTACACACACACACACACACACACACACACACAAATGTCAGTGTTTGCCGATTAAAAAACGCTGTATAGTCACATATAATTTTCCTCCTCCCAGAACAATCGGCTGATTGTAGTGTAAGTGTGCAGGAAGAATAATTCAGATTCAGATAATTGAAGGGCCTTTGTAACACAAGCAATGACATCATTCTGACTTAAAGTAATCACTGAATTTAGTACAGTAATGTGTTACATTACTGCATTACTTAAAAGATTTCATATGAGCAATGTCTTACTTTGGAATGTGTTACACCCAAGACTGCTAATAACAGTGCAATACTTCATTGGAAATGCAATACACTGCAGACTAAATGGTTTCTATCTTGACTTCATAGAGGGGCCAACTCTCAGTTTTCATCCAGTCACTGGAAAATCTGTCAGTGAAGATGGTGTTGCCAATGCTACCACTAGTATTGGCTAGATAGCCACGCATTGCTAGGTAGCTGCTTTCTAGCAATGGCATTTTGTGTGTTGTCTGGATAAATTGTACTTGATGTAGAAGAATTTAGGGCAACACGTGTAGCTCAAACTGAGGCTAAACAAGTTGTAAATCTTCACAAAAAACATCACAATGAAATGTTGCTGTAGATATTTAGTGCAACTTGTCATGTTTAGAGAGTTTGACATACCATTATTCTGTATGAATGTACCCACTGTGATGGTAAAAAAAACAATTTGTTTCTCATCAAAGAACAGCAAACAATGTCTCAAATGAGAGATACTGGTTTTATAACCCTAAAAAGGCAATTATTATGTATGTGTAATAGACACACCGGTCCACCGTGTCCATTTCACAGTTTGCCTCTCCAAAGCATGAAATGTACACGCATGCAGAAGTTGCAGTAAATTGCTGTAAGCTGCAGTAACAGCAGAGGGAGATATTTTATTTCAACCCAACATGAAAATAATGATGAGAAAGTGTTTAAACAGACATTATTAACACATTTACATGTAAATACATATTAGCTGCAAATGTTTTTCGCTCACTACCGGCTTCTTGGCTTCAAATATATTATCTGCCCCTGCTGGTAATGCAACTTCTGTATGCAGTAATGTGGTTTTTGAAAACATGTCCATATCTAAATGGACACGGTAGACCGAAGTGTCTATCACAGGCTTTGTCGTGATAGTGCTGCTTGGTTGTGTTTAACTGTTACTAGTGTTACGGCCCTAGCAGGGCCTCCTCCTGAAGTTGCCTGTGTGGGCGTGTCCTACCAGCTCTCCTTTTCCTTTTCTTCTCCCTTTTCAGATCCCGGACGAGCCCCCACTTGTTATGTTCCCCTAAAACGTTCAGCTGTCAGGGGGAAGTCAGCTGTACGATAGAGAAAAAGGTGGCACCTAAGGCAGGAGAGCTGGTAGGACACGCCCACACAGGCAACTTCAGGAGGAGGCCCTGCTAGGGCCGTAACACATAAAGTTAACAAAGCAGGCAAGCAGCAACTATATATTGTAAGCACTAAGATTTTCATCCTTATGTGGCAGCAATATTAACTGAAATTTCAGTAAATAATCAAAATTAAGTGCTATTAAATACTAGTGGTGTGCGATACTGCATATTTTGGTATCAATCCAATACCAAGTAAATACAGGCCAGTATGGCCGATACCGATACTTTTCAATAGTACCGGTATCGTCATTGAATTGATGCGTCATTGAATTGTTAAATCTCAAATAATTTTCATGACCTGAAGTGTTTTTTATGATGTTTACTTTTATTATTATTATTATTATTATTATTATTATTATTATTATTATTATTATTATTATTATTATTATTATATAATAGTTAAAACCCAGGTCATATTAGGACAAAGTTTATAATTAAATAGAAAATGCTTTATTATCAATTTTTTTTTAGAAGACTTAAATAAAAAGTGCACGCAAACCAGTAAACAAATTAAAACAAACAAGTACTGTTGAGAAACTATAATACAAAACTTACAATTAAAATGCTCAACCACAAAAACAACAACTGGTGAAAATATAAATAATATGTAAACAACTTACACAGACTGAAACAATGAAAAGATGTCCAAGTTGCAATTTCTTCACTTGCAACTCTTTTAGTGAACCAGAGACCTGAGTCTTTTCTTGTTTTCAATTATTTAAACAACAGCACATAACAATATGGATGATACTTTATGACACACTACTGAGAATGAAATGAATGCTATCTGTGTTCCTGCATGCACTCAGGGGGCGCTATGATCTCTCCCAGTCACTGAAAACAACCTGTATGGTCACTGCTCATTGTTCGGAGGTCATACTGTGTTTTGCTTTGGCTCCGCAGATCTTGTGAAGTGGATGGCTCTGTCAGATTAGATATTGATTTCATGTGTGAGCTTATGTAGTCTTATTTTTCCGGTCTCCCTATAATCAGGTTACCTTAATAGCCTTATAGTTTTTGTAAGCTGCAGGTCATTCTTTGATAGCAAGTAGCTCGAGGCATGTTGGTAATTAGCCAGCAGATTGTTAAATATTTGATGTCTTTTTTCTTCTGTGAGTGATGTGAGTGAGTGAGTGAGTGTGTTGCACTGAGGAAATATTAATGAATCAATTCTCGTTTACGTGGACGGACTCTGAATTTGAAGGTGGACTTTTTTTCTTTTTATCTGTTACACTGCTCACCAGCAGGAGGTGACATTGTTAATTCAATGGTGGATCAATGGGACAGGATACTGCCAAACCAGGGGATAATTAGACATCTTGCATCATCAGGTGTTTATTGAATACATTTTATTGATTACTTATTTTGTGGGGAGGATAAGGATCCATTTTTCAATGTGAAACACATGAACTGCCACATAAAAGTTTATTTGGACTTTTTTCAGTTTAATAGTTTCAGGGTCTATAAAAGCTCTCAATCATTTTTGGAAATTTTAGCGACGAAGTAAATGTCCAATAATTTATTTTTATTATTCAACAAAGTCTAACTCTTTGCCCACTTTTATACTCTATTATTGACGTGCTATCAAATCTCTAAAATTAAATAAGACTGTACACTTTTACTGCATTTTCTGTGTATCTTCTGCTCTGAAAGGGAATAGTCCAGAATAATTTATTTAGAAATCATTACCTAGCTTCCTCAGTATTTCCTTGAGCTTAGATATTTTCAGTCTGTAACATGATGCATTTGATCCCCTTAGTTGGCCTTTGTGTTAAAAACTTCACCTGAATGAATGGATAGGTTATAGTGCACTATGATGTCTGCGGCTGAGCCTCTGATGATTAGATTTATGAAAAGTTTTTATTATGAGGATGTAGCTACAGCACAGCAGAAGGGAGTTGTTAATGATATTAACTCCTTTTAGGGAAAAGAAATTCACAAGCAAAGACCTTAACTCAGTAGTGTGCATATTATTAGACATTAAATGATGTTAACGATCTGGATAATTAGTAATTGTTAAAAGGCAAGTAAGATAAAGAGGGGAAGCCGCTGAGTTAGGCTGGTCAGATTACAAGGTCGAAAAGAAAGATGAACTTCCAAGATATTAAGTGATTCTAGACACTCAACTTCTATAACCAGGAAAATTACAAATTTATAGAGAATGATCCAAATCAGTGCAAGTTTTTGTGAGCGTTTTGCTGCTTCTATGCTAATCAAGGTTGCCCTATATACTACATCCAGGGAATAGGCATACTCTCTAACATCAGACATTACAGAAGCACTGTCGTTCTCGGCTTTCATATATGGCTTCACCTAAGGCAATTTAGATTAAAAAAAAACACACACACACATGTGCAACTTTATTTTCATATATTGCCATTTACAGGTCCCCAAGAGAGGTAATCAGACTTTGATATGTAAAACTGGTGGAGTTACCCTTTAACTGTAATGTATGATAATTACAGTAACTTAACTGTCCTGCACCCTGATTGTTTTTATATTAGCGGTGGATCCAATGTGCACTGTGAAGGGGGTGACCTATACTGATAAATAATCATCCTGCTCCACGCTTTAACATTTTCCATCTCATTATTTTGGTTTAATGTTTGTTTTCTCACTCTCAGTGGTGTGATCAGCAAAATTTTCCATCGACACAGGCAGCTGTTTTCAGCACAAAAAGAACAAACCCCCCAGTATCCCCCTGTATACTACCTGCTCAGCACCATACAGCAGACAGACTTAATAACTTGCTGGTGAACATGTGGAGCATTTAGTAGCCAAAGAGATATATATTTCTCCCCAGGTGGGCAGAAAGATGATATATCTCTATGTGTGTGTGTCTATATATATATATATATATATATATATATATATATATATATATATATATATATATATATATATATATATATATATATATATATATATCAGTGGGTTATCTCACACACACACAGCTGTTTACCAATGAAAGCCACCCACTTATATGATTACATCAGCCATAACACTGACACCTCTGACATATCAACAAAATAACACGTTCTGTTTGAAAGCCTGTAGCCCAGGTATGTACCACCATCCTAAAACACTTTCATATTCATAATTATAACCTAAATATTGATCCTCTTTACAGCCTGCACAACATGCACAACAAATTCAGGCCTAAACACTTTAGATCACATCTTGAACTAATTGCAATCAACCACATGTAATATGTTAATATAGAAATGTAGCCACCGTTATAGAATTGCAAAAATATGTGCCTTAGATTGCAAAGTGTACAATACAGGAGAGACATTTTCTCAAAGTGCAGAACTGGATTGCACAAGTTGGCGTCACTAACTGTCAGTGCAGAGTCTCCTTGACACATTTCCATTTGTTTTGCAATTTGTGACTGGAATCATGCTTTAAAACTAGCTGCACAAGCTAATGTGTGACATCTCTTTGCTTCCAAAGAGAGATAAAAGGGATGTCTGACCTGCATAGCGCCCTCCACTCTAAAATCAGTGTTTTTCTCAACTGCTGTTGATGCACTAATTTACTGTTGACTGAAAAACTTGGTTATTACTGCGATAACTTATCAGCTAAGGGGGTCTTTAACCTTTTTATTGCAGAATTGTATGATTTCATTTTACTTAAAGTTTTAGTAGAGTTGTGCTGAGGACGTACAGTGTCCTTTTTGGTCTGGCCTGAACCCGTGGCCCCTCCATAACACTGTGATACTGTGTCCAAGGTACTGGCCTCAAAACAAACCTGACTAACAGATGCTCCACCCCACCACTGTCAGGTTCTCCCAGTGCCAAACATCGCAGGACACCTCCAGAAATCTTGTGTCCATGAGGTAACAGTCGAAGTTCTGAGTGGGACCTATAAAATATTAAACAATACTAATTTTAATATCGTGTCTAATCGCTCTATATTGTGTTATTGCAATTAAAGTCTCCTTTATGCCAAACTGTGTTTACAATTTCACAAATTACTAATTACATTAGGGGATTGTCGGAGCTGCCAGAGCCACAGTTTCAGCTGTCTGCTTTAAAAAATGATTTGGAATGAACAAAGACAATTTGCAGAAGATGAGTCAGCAGACAAAGCTGCAGAATGATAGATGTTTGCACAGAACAACAAGCTGCAGCTCTGGCCTCTGTTGTCAGAGGCTGGTGCGAGAGGAGGATTTTTTCCTTATCTCTGAAAACATAAAATGCTTGTGCGCATTTGCGCTGTCAGAGTTTGAAGATGCCATCTAAAATAGATCTGTACTTATCTATATGTAACACTTTTCAAAACGTGTAAATAAAATCAAAAGATATGGATGTGGTGGTGGTGGTGAGGGGGGGGGGGATCAGGTGCTGCTTATCTTTAAGAGATTTCAGTAGATTTGACTGAGAGACTGAGGGTGAGGAAGTGTATGTGTGTATGCTCATGTCATAGGGAAAGAAATGTATCACATTTACTGTTGTTTAAAGGTTAAAATAAGCTAATATCTGGGTTAGAGTTAAGCTAAGAGTTACTTTTACTGTACCAAGTACTGCTTATGGCTTGAATGAGCATATGTCTCCAGAAAATGAATATAAGCCAATGTAATGTCCTCTGAAAAGATGGAAGCCGTGTGTGTGTGTGTCTGATTTGGCACAGCCTCATAAATCCTTGGGCTGTTCATCTTGTCATCTGAGATTTGGCAGCTTCTCCCTGTTTGTGTATGTATATTTAGATATTAAAATGTGTGTGTATGTGTGCCTCTGTGTGTCTTGATATGTGCTGGTGGTCTAAGTATGCTAATACTCTCTCTTTTTTTTTTTTCTCAATTATACTTTTGCTCTTTCTCTGTCTCACACAAAAACCCCTGTCTCATGCACTTGTGGTTTTCCCTGCTTGTCTAGTATGGCCTAGTTCCTCTCTAATCATGTGACCAGCAGGTAAGAGAGTGGGAGAACTGCAGGTCTAATGATGCCAAAGGGCACTGCAGGCCCCGGGGTGGAATGAGGCGATGCTCTGCTTTCTTTGGCCTCTTGAGAATCCTCTTGTCGGTAATTACAAAAACTCTGGTGTGTGTGTTTCTCTGTGTTTGATAGGTAGATTTTTGTTTGCACTTCTAACAGAGAATATCCAGGCCCGAGCTGTTCTCCGCTTT
This sequence comes from Haplochromis burtoni, assembly GCF_018398535.1. Taxonomy (NCBI): domain Eukaryota; kingdom Metazoa; phylum Chordata; class Actinopteri; order Cichliformes; family Cichlidae; genus Haplochromis; species Haplochromis burtoni. The sequence continues at coordinate 372,490 of NW_024582854.1, read as the reverse complement.
TAGTCTAAACCCCCAGTTGTTGTGTATTTGTATATTAAGTGCTTTACATTTGTGAACAAAATGGAACACACTCTGCAGCAATAAAATCCCTGTTGCAGATGTACTTATGTCCTTTTATGGCATTTTGCAGACACTCATCAATTTAAAAAGAGTGGAATCTCTTACTAAAGTGCACTCTGACTGGACTTTTAAAGAACTACAGTTGCTTTGTGAAGGGACTGAATTAAAAAGTGATATCTGAATGTCTTTAGCAGCATTACAAATCCCTCTAGACTCAACAGAGAACACAATCGCATGCTAATTGTAGAGAATGTAAAAATTATTCACTTTTCTCATTACATTACTGAGGGCTGATGGGGCTAACACAGAGGTCCAAAGCCAGCGATTCTCATCTACAATTAGAGTGAGAAATCTTAACATTGTAATTTCATTAGCAAACAGCAGATTAGCTCCACATTAACATCTACCTGCTTCATTTAGCACTGCAAAGGTTTTGTCTACACAGTGATCCCATAGGCAACTGGATTTTGTATTTGAAATGAAAAAATAAAACCTGCATTATCCAGAGCTGTAAGCTCGGGATAGTAACAGAATACATGCACTGGTCAGTTATAAAAGCTCTCTGCAGAAGATCAGAGTCATTTTAGCATAAATGTTTAGTGTGCTTCCCGAATGCAATGCAACCAATTTAGCAATATAAAATGTATTCTGTTAGGCTGCCTACCCACTCTTCAGCAAAGTCAGACAGTTATTACTTTGTGCCCGTACAGAAATAAAAGATATGTCTCCTTCTAAAACATCTGCTCTGTGACCTCAGCTTTACCGTTAAAGGAGAGCACAGAGGTTGTACTACAAACTTATTTCCATTCATATAAGGTTCAGGATGAATGTATATCAGAGGTGGAAATGACTAGCAAGCAAGACATATGTTCAGTTGTATCCTTCTGGCTAAATCAGGGTGTCAAACATGCGGCCCCTGGATAACAACTGGCCCTTCTAAATAGTCCAACCTGCCCAACTGTAGGGTTTTGCAAGATCCACTAAGTGCAGATAAAGAGAGCATCATTTTTTAACTTTTCTTTTTACTTTGCATTGGATTGTCTTGTTAAGATTAACTCACAAAATGCTCTCTCAGTTTTTAAATTCATCCAGACCAGAGGTCTCAATGATTGTCTGTTTTTCAACTGTACCCATGGCCTGCCACACCACAGCAAACTAAGACGTTTAAGTCAAGAAGCCATGTGTACAGATTTCTTTAAGTAAAGTTTCTGCAGAACGAGTCAAATGTGGAAAAAAAACTATTAATAACATACATTTCTGTGCAAAAATGTTGAGTGACCCTTTACATCTTTTATTTTTTTCTAGGGAAATAGGACATATTTTTATTCAAACATGTGCAAACAAACAAGTAAACACAGCAAAAACAGAGTTTGTACAATTCTAGTTTGAAAGGCCATTTGGCATGTACACCTTTATTCTTCACCACAGACTGGGCTCTCTTAGCCACACTTTCTTGTAATTTCTGGCACATTTTAATAATAATTCTCAAGGCTTCCTAAAGGACATTGGATGTTTTCTGCCTTTGTTTTGTTCTCTGTCGAGATGATTGCACGCGGCTTCAATAATACTGACTGATCATGACTGATAGTGCTCTATTCGGTGTTTTTCTATCCAGGTATGCTTTTACTGCATCTGCACTATGTTTAGGATCACTGTCATGCTGAAAAACTATCCTTTTCAGCTTTTACCGTATGGTGGATCAAAATCAGACTGGGAATTTCTCTGTTCATAATTCCATCAATTTGGACAATTTCCGACAGACAGATGTTGAAAATTACTGTTGTAATTCTCTGGCGCCTTATGTACATATTGACCATAACTTGAACAAAAAATGTAAAATTTGAATTGTTCACTCTATAAAAGCTGTTGCCAATGATTTTTTGTCCTGTTCTTGTGTAATTTGGAATTTGTCCTTGTTTCCCTTCCTTACCGATGGTTTCTTGACCATTTCTGATGAGGTTTCAGTGAAAAATAGATGGATCAACTGAGGGAACAGATACATTTCTCATGTAGGTCTCTAGTAGATTTTTTCCAATTATTTCTTTCTGATACTGTTGATCTGCTGTAGATAGATTTTTAGACGTGTCACTTCTTTGTCCTCTGCTTTTCCATAGTTTCCTGCTTTTATGTTTGTTTGTTTTTAATTGTGGTCTACACACCATGCAGAGATATGTCAAGTTTTCAGGTAATAGCTCTACGAGAATCACCTTGTTGGTGTAAAAGTACTATTTCATGTCTGTCAAACTGTGTTATCTGTAAATTTGTTGTAAATTTAACTAAAAAAATAGGAATAAATGATACAAATGATTGCAACATGCTGGTAATGAAGTGATTACAGATACAATTTAAAAGTAATTCTTTGCAAAGTTTTCTCTTTTTATGCTTGAAGGATTCATAATTAATAAACAAAATAGTAAACAAAACAAAATAAACAACATACCTCTGAAATTGCCAGGTACAAAAGTGAAACATGAGTGAAAAAGCAAAGAGAAAACTTCGAAAGAATATCACAACTGCTGCTCAAGAGCACTTTAAAAATCATTAGAAAGTCTGGCTCCTTGGATACAAAACATAAAGAAATGATGGCTCAAGTCATGTACCGTACTGTAATTGTCAAGTCTTTTTGTCATTAAGACTTCTCATACTTTTCATCCATTGCTGTGTAAACAGATATATAATTAAATTATATTTTTTTTTTTGTCAAACGGTACTTGAAATTGTTTACACTAAAGAATGAAACATTTTTTATTATATCGGTGGGTTATTATGCAGCAGTTTTAGT
>NW_024582854.1:342820-369623 GCF_018398535.1 Haplochromis burtoni | reverse complement strand
GTGAGTGAGTGTGTTGCACTGAGGAAATATTAATGAATCAATTCTCGTTTACGTGGACGGACTCTGAATTTGAAGGTGGACTTTTTTTCTTTTTATCTGTTACACTGCTCACCAGCAGGAGGTGACATTGTTAATTCAATGGTGGATCAATGGGACAGGATACTGCCAAACCAGGGGATAATTAGACATCTTGCATCATCAGGTGTTTATTGAATACATTTTATTGATTACTTAGCGATATTTTGAAGGCTAAAATGTGGGGAGGATAAGGATCCATTTTTCAATGTGAAACACATGAACTGCCACATAAAAGTTTATTTGGACTTTTTTCAGTTTAATAGTTTCAGGGTCTATAAAAGCTCTCAATCATTTTTGGAAATTTTAGCGACGAAGTAAATGTCCAATAATTTATTTTTATTATTCAACAAAGTCTAACTCTTTGCCCACTTTTATACTCTATTATTGCCGTGCTATCAAATCTCTAAAATTAAATAAGACTGTACACTTTTACTGCATTTTCTGTGTATCTTCTGCTCTGAAAGGGAATAGTCCAGAATAATTTATTTAGAAATCATTACCTAGCTTCCTCAGTATTTCCTTGAGCTTAGATATTTTCAGTCTGTAACATGATGCATTTGATCCCCTTAGTTGGCCTTTGTGTTAAAAACTTCACCTGAATGAATGGATAGGTTATAGTGCACTATGATGTCTGCGGCTGAGCCTCTGATGATTAGATTTATGAAAAGTTTTTATTATGAGGATGTAGCTACAGCACAGCAGAAGGGAGTTGTTAATGATATTAACTCCTTTTAGGGAAAAGAAATTCACAAGCAAAGACCTTAACTCAGTAGTGTGCATATTATTAGACATTAAATGATGTTAACGATCTGGATAATTAGTAATTGTTAAAAGGCAAGTAAGATAAAGAGGGGAAGCCGCTGAGTTAGGCTGGTCAGATTACAAGGTCGAAAAGAAAGATGAACTTCCAAGATATTAAGCGATTCTAGACACTCAACTTCTATAACCAGGAAAATTACAAATTTATAGAGAATGATCCAAATCAGTGCAAGTTTTTGTGAGCGTTTTGCTGCTTCTATGCTAATCAAGGTTGCCCTATATACTACATCCAGGGAATAGGCATACTCTCTAACATCAGACATTACAGAAGCACTGTCGTTCTCGGCTTTCATATATGGCTTCACCTAAGGCAATTTAGATTAAAAAAAAACACACACACACATGTGCAACTTTATTTTCATATATTGCCATTTACAGGTCCCCAAGAGAGGTAATCAGACTTTGATATGTAAAACTGGTGGAGTTACCCTTTAACTGTAATGTATGATAATTACAGTAACTTAACTGTCCTGCACCCTGATTGTTTTTATATTAGCGGTGGATCCAATGTGCACTGTGAAGGGGGTGACCTATACTGATAAATAATCATCCTGCTCCACGCTTTAACATTTTCCATCTCATTATTTTGGTTTAATGTTTGTTTTCTCACTCTCAGTGGTGTGATCAGCAAAATTTTCCATCGACACAGGCAGCTGTTTTCAGCACAAAAAGAACAAACCCCCCAGTATCCCCCTGTATACTACCTGCTCAGCACCATACAGCAGACAGACTTAATAACTTGCTGGTGAACATGTGGAGCATTTAGTAGCCAAAGAGATATATATTTCTCCCCAGGTGGGCAGAAAGATGACTTCAATGAATGCTTATAATGTGTGTGTCTATATATATATATATATATATATATATATATATAATATATATATATATTATATATATATATAGTATATATATATATATATATATAGTGGTTATCTAATCGACAAAGCACACAGCTGTTTACCAATGAAAGCCACCCACTTATATGATTACATCAGCCATAACACTGACACCTCTGACATATCAACAAAATAACACGTTCTGTTTGAAAGCCTGTAGCCCAGGTATGTACCACCATCCTAAAACACTTTCATATTCATAATTATAACCTAAATATTGATCCTCTTTACAGCCTGCACAACATGCACAACAAATTCAGGCCTAAACACTTTAGATCACATCTTGAACTAATTGCAATCAACCACATGTAATATGTTAATATAGAAATGTAGCCACCGTTATAGAATTGCAAAAATATGTGCCTTAGATTGCAAAGTGTACAATACAGGAGAGACATTTTCTCAAAGTGCAGAACTGGATTGCACAAGTTGGCGTCACTAACTGTCAGTGCAGAGTCTCCTTGACACATTTCCATTTGTTTTGCAATTTGTGACTGGAATCATGCTTTAAAACTAGCTGCACAAGCTAATGTGTGACATCTCTTTGCTTCCAAAGAGAGATAAAAGGGATGTCTGACCTGCATAGCGCCCTCCACTCTAAAATCAGTGTTTTTCTCAACTGCTGTTGATGCACTAATTTACTGTTGACTGAAAAACTTGGTTATTACTGCGATAACTTATCAGCTAAGGGGGTCTTTAACCTTTTTATTGCAGAATTGTATGATTTCATTTTACTTAAAGTTTTAGTAGAGTTGTGCTGAGGACGTACAGTGTCCTTTTTGGTCTGGCCTGAACCCGTGGCCCCTCCATAACACTGTGATACTGTGTCCAAGGTACTGGCCTCAAAACAAACCTGACTAACAGAGGCTCCACCCCACCACTGTCAGGTTCTCCCAGTGCCAAACATCGCAGGACACCTCCAGAAATCTTGTGTCCATGAAGTAACAGTCGAAGTTCTGAGTGGGACCTATAAAATATTAAACAATACTAATTTTAATATCGTGTCTAATCGCTCTATATTGTGTTATTGCAATTAAAGTCTCCTTTATGCCAAACTGTGTTTACAATTTCACAAATTACTAATTACATTAGGGGATTGTCGGAGCTGCCAGAGCCACAGTTTCAGCTGTCTGCTTTAAAAAATGATTTGGAATGAACAAAGACAATTTGCAGAAGATGAGTCAGCAGACAAAGCTGCAGAATGATAGATGTTTGCACAGAACAACAAGCTGCAGCTCTGGCCTCTGTTGTCAGAGGCTGGTGCGAGAGGAGGATTTTTTCCTTATCTCTGAAAACATAAAATGCTTGTGCGCATTTGCGCTGTCAGAGTTTGAAGATGCCATCTAAAATAGATCTGTACTTATCTATATGTAACACTTTTCAAAACGTGTAAATAAAATCAAAAGATATGGATGTGGTGGTGGTGGTGAGGGGCTGCTTATCTTTAAGAGATTTCAGTAGATTTGACTGAGAGACTGAGGGTGAGGAAGTGTATGTGTGTATGCTCATGTCATAGGGAAAGAAATGTATCACATTTACTGTTGTTTAAAGGTTAAAATAAGCTAATATCTGGGTTAGAGTTAAGCTAAGAGTTACTTTTACTGTACCAAGTACTGCTTATGGCTTGAATGAGCATATGTCTCCAGAAAATGAATATAAGCCAATGTAATGTCCTCTGAAAAGATGGAAGCCGTGTGTGTGTGTGTCTGATTTGGCACAGCCTCATAAATCCTTGGGCTGTTCATCTTGTCATCTGAGATTTGGCAGCTTCTCCCTGTTTGTGTATGTATATTTAGATATTAAAATGTGTGTGTATGTGTGCCTCTGTGTGTCTTGATATGTGCTGGTGGTCTAAGTATGCTAATACTCTCTCTTTTTTTTTTTTCTCAATTATACTTTTGCTCTTTCTCTGTCTCACACAAAAACCCCTGTCTCATGCACTTGTGGTTTTCCCTGCTTGTCTAGTATGGCCTAGTTCCTCTCTAATCATGTGACCAGCAGGTAAGAGAGTGGGAGAACTGCAGGTCTAATGATGCCAAAGGGCACTGCAGGCCCCGGGGTGGAATGAGGCGATGCTCTGCTTTCTTTGGCCTCTTGAGAATCCTCTTGTCGGTAATTACAAAAACTCTGGTGTGTGTGTTTCTCTGTGTTTGATAGGTAGATTTTTGTTTGCACTTCTAACAGAGAATATCCAGGCCCGAGCTGTTCTCCGCTTTTAGTCTAAACCCCCAGTTGTTGTGTATTTGTATATTAAGTGCTTTACATTTGTGAACAAAATGGAACACACTCTGCAGCAATAAAATCCCTGTTGCAGATGTACTTATGTCCTTTTATGGCATTTTGCAGACACTCATCAATTTAAAAAGAGTGGAATCTCTTACTAAAGTGCACTCTGACTGGACTTTTAAAGAACCACAGTTGCTTTGTGAAGGGACTGAATTAAAAAGTGATATCTGAATGTCTTTAGCAGCATTACAAATCCCTCTAGACTCAACAGAGAACACAATCGCATGCTAATTGTAGAGAATGTAAAAATTATTCACTTTTCTCATTACATTACTGAGGGCTGATGGGGCTAACACAGAGGTCCAAAGCCAGCGATTCTCATCTACAATTAGAGTGAGAAATCTTAACATTGTAATTTCATTAGCAAACAGCAGATTAGCTCCACATTAACATCTACCTGCTTCATTTAGCACTGCAAAGGTTTTGTCTACACAGTGATCCCATAGGCAACTGGATTTTGTATTTGAAATGAAAAAATAAAACCTGCATTATCCAGAGCTGTAAGCTCGGGATAGTAACAGAATACATGCACTGGTCAGTTATAAAAGCTCTCTGCAGAAGATCAGAGTCATTTTAGCATAAATGTTTAGTGTGCTTCCCGAATGCAATGCAACCAATTTAGCAATATAAAATGTATTCTGTTAGGCTGCCTACCCACTCTTCAGCAAAGTCAGACAGTTATTACTTTGTGCCCGTACAGAAATAAAAGATATGTCTCCTTCTAAAACATCTGCTCTGTGACCTCAGCTTTACCGTTAAAGGAGAGCACAGAGGTTGTACTACAAACTTATTTCCATTCATATAAGGTTCAGGATGAATGTATATCAGAGGTGGAAATGACTAGCAAGCAAGACATATGTTCAGTTGTATCCTTCTGGCTAAATCAGGGTGTCAAACATGCGGCCCCTGGATAACAACTGGCCCTTCTAAATAGTCCAACCTGCCCAACTGTAGGGTTTTGCAAGATCCACTAAGTGCAGATAAAGAGAGCATCATTTTTTAACTTTTCTTTTTACTTTGCATTGGATTGTCTTGTTAAGATTAACTCACAAAATGCTCTCTCAGTTTTTAAATTCATCCAGACCAGAGGTCTCAATGATTGTCTGTTTTTCAACTGTACCCATGGCCTGCCACACCACAGCAAACTAAGACGTTTAAGTCAAGAAGCCATGTGTACAGATTTCTTTAAGTAAAGTTTCTGCAGAACGAGTCAAATGTGGAAAAAAAACTATTAATAACATACATTTCTGTGCAAAAATGTTGAGTGACCCTTTACATCTTTTATTTTTTTCTAGGGAAATAGGACATATTTTTATTCAAACATGTGCAAACAAACAAGTAAACACAGCAAAAACAGAGTTTGTACAATTCTAGTTTGAAAGGCCATTTGGCATGTACACCTTTATTCTTCACCACAGACTGGGCTCTCTTAGCCACACTTTCTTGTAATTTCTGGCACATTTTAATAATAATTCTCAAGGCTTCCTAAAGGACATTGGATGTTTTCTGCCTTTGTTTTGTTCTCTGTCGAGATGATTGCACGCGGCTTCAATAATACTGACTGATCATGACTGATAGTGCTCTATTCGGTGTTTTTCTATCCAGGTATGCTTTTACTGCATCTGCACTATGTTTAGGATCACTATCATGCTGAAAAACTATCCTTTTCAGCTTTTACCGTATGGTGGATCAAAATCAGACTGGGAATTTCTCTGTTCATAATTCCATCAATTTGGACAATTTCCGACAGACAGATGTTGAAAATTACTGTTGTAATTCTCTGGCGCCTTATGTACATATTGACCATAACTTGAACAAAAAATGTAAAATTTGAATTGTTCACTCTATAAAAGCTGTTGCCAATGATTTTTTGTCCTGTTCTTGTGTAATTTGGAATTTGTCCTTGTTTCCCTTCCTTACCGATGGTTTCTTGACCATTTCTGATGAGGTTTCAGTGAAAAATAGATGGATCAACTGAGGGAACAGATACATTTCTCATGTAGGTCTCTGCTAGATTTTTTCCAATTATTTCTTTCTGATACTGTTGATCTGCTGTAGATAGATTTTTTTAGACGTGTCACTTCTTTGTCCTCTGCTTTTCCAAAGTTTCCTGCTTTTATGTTTGTTTGTTTTTAATTGTGGTCTACACACCATGCAGAGATATGCCAAGTTTTCAGGTAATAGCTCTACGAGAATCACCTTGTTGGTGTAAAAGTACTATTTCATGTCTGTCAAACTGTGTTATCTGTAAATTTGTTGTAAATTTAACTAAAAAAATAGGAATAAATGATACAAATGATTGCAACATGCTGGTAATGAAGTGATTACAGATACAATTTAAAAGTAATTCTTTGCAAAGTTTTCTCTTTTTATGCTTGAAGAATTCATAATTAATAAACAAAATAGTAAACAAAACAAAATAAACAACATACCTCTGAAATTGCCAGGTACAAAAGTGAAAACATGAGTGAAAAAGCAAAGAGAAAACTTCGAAAGAATATCACAACTGCTGCTCAAGAGCACTTTAAAAATCATTAGAAAGTCTGGCTCCTTGGATACAAAACATAAAGAAATGATGGCTCAAGTCATGTACCGTACTGTAATTGTCAAGTCTTTTTGTCATTAACACTTCTCATACTTTTCATCCATTGCTGTGTAAACAGATATATAATTAAATTAGATTTTTTTTTTTTGTCAAACGGTACTTGAAATTGTTTACACTAAAGAATGAAACATTTTTTATTATATCGGTGGGTTATTATGCAGCAGTTTTAGTCTGGCAAGGCAGAAGACCTAACCCCTCCCCTGGGCTAAATAGTCAATAGCAGGGATTATTCAATAAAAAAATAAATACATTAAAAAAAACTCTTTTGCTCACAGTTCTACTGAAAATAGCCGTGACAAAAAGAGTAAAGCGAGGGTGTTCAGGTGCTCTCGTTTGGTTGCTCTTCAGTTTGCTGTCATGCTAATGGGAAGCATCTCTCCATATTAAGTGCGCCCTTGATCTTGTCGTCCTTCCACCAGTGTGTTTCTGAATAACATTATAATTACACACAAACATGTACACACACGTGCATTTTAAGCTCACAAAGCCACGCACGTGCACAAACAACAACACGCACACACGCCCATTCACCCAGCCTTGTTTTATGTTATCCAAAGTCCAATCACCTCATTCACTCAAACTCTATCGGATCCACTCGCTTATCATTTCCCCATTCTTTCCACATTACGTCGCTGGCTCATGGTCTCTCTTTTATGATGAAGCTACTAAGCAGACAATGACAGAGGAAATGAAAAAATTAGTTTAGACACAACCCTCATTATTTCCACTCACAGCACCAGCGGCATAGTAATTGCAGAAAAACCTTCTTTTTCCTAACATGCGCCATTTAGGGCTGAATCCCAGAAATAACAAGTGATTGATGTCTCTCGCTCTCTCTCTCTCTAAACCCTCCACTCCCCAATTTCCTTTCCACGAGCTCTCTTTCATGTTCTTGGAACATCCGCCACACATGAAAAGACCACATGAATATTAAAGAAAGAGAGGTAACCTTCAGCAAGCGGGTGAAGTTCTCTGTAGTCACAGTGAGTGACACAAACTAACCTCCAAGTGTTCGCTCAAAAGCTTGCTTCCCACGTGCCTTTGATCTTCTTGTTGCTGAATCAATACTGTGTTTAGAGACACACATGGATGCGTACTGACAAGCACGTGCACACCGTCACAAATGAGGACACACAGAAGCGCCGGCATTCACACATAATCGATTGGCGCATTCAATCTCAGTGTTTTGATTGGCTCTCTCGAAGAAGTGAAGAAGTGAATGTAGGAAAAAACAGTGCTCTTCAATCTGAAGGTAGCTCTCTCTCTTCACACCTATAACAGACAGACATCAGTTGCCACCATCTGCGATCGTGGCTCAAGAGTTGGGAGTTCGCCTTGTAATTGGAAGGTTGCTGGTTCGAGCCCCGGCTTGGACACTCTCGGTCGTTGTGTCCTTGGGCGAGACACTTCACCCGTTGCCTACTGGAGGTGGTCAGAGGGCCCAGTGTCCGGCAGCCTCGCCTCTGTCAGTGCGCCCCAGGGCAGCTGTGGCTACAACGTAGCTTGCCATCACCAGTGTGTGAATGTGTGTGTGAATGGGTGGATGACTGGATGTGTAAAGCGCTTTGGGGTCCTTAGGGACTAGTAAAGCGCTATACAAATACAGGCCATTTACCATTTACCATGCTTTGTGTTTGTGTGTGCAAAGTGGGTGCATGACGCTCCCTGACAATGTGACATAGAGATGGTATCACTGCTAACCCACTCTTCTGCTTGTTGTTTTTCTGGCACCACATGAAAAGGATAGATAGCTTGGTCTTTGATTGGCTGTTCATACCAAGGTGAAGTTGTCCCTGAACATCTACCCTGCTCTGTTCATGTTTCAGTCTCTGCAACTAAAAGCAGCAGCCTGTGCTTCAGTATGCTGTCCATCCATTCATCCATCCATCCATCACTTGATTTTACAGCTGTGCGAAGGTTGAACACCTAGACTCAAATTTAATTTGTGTTTGATGGCACGCACAGTAAAAGAGGAAGCAGTTTATTATGAACACCTGGATATGTGTACATGCTGCATGTATGTTTGCTCAAGCTGATGGCAGATGGTGCGGCAAAGAAGATAGATCTAATGAAATATGAACGAAGACCTGTACAACAAGATTTAGAGATTTTCTTCCCCTCACTTTCACTCAATTTCCTACAACACCCTGTCGATCTAATGAGTGGATAAGTATTGGAGATTTCGTTTTGTTAGAACAGAAAATGTGTGACGTCAAACCCAAACCAGATGTAGACCTTTGTAGATCAACAAGGGCAAGGGTAATTTTGTCTTGTTCCTGGTCTCATTTGAATCTGTGCAAATTTGTGCGTGCTTGTGTGTGTGTGTGTGTGTGTGTGTGTGTGTGTGTGTGTGTGTGTGTGTGTGAGAGAGAGAGAGCGAGAGAGTGAACTCACACCTGCTTGATGTTGCTAATCTGCGCTTTATAAATTAGTATTAATGAATCTTGCTGCATCTTATTATTTATGTCTCTTTCAGATGAATTCAGAGAGACATTATTGGTGAACATGAAACAAAATATAAATCAAAGCACATAACAGGAAAGACAGAAAATCAATATTTATGACCTATAATGACCATGGCCATGGATGATCAGCCTGCAGACTTCAGCACAAAAATATGGATGTCATGTCTGATATTTAGAGAGCTTTAGCCATTTGTTGATACCATGCAAATTGTTTGCAGAGTGAGCAGCAGCTAGCACAGTTTAGTGTACACCTAGTACTCTGAGACAGAGCTTCTCGAAATCTCGATGACCGAGTGCCAATTTGGGACCACAGCATGTAACTGAGCTCTTTACAGGAAAAATTCTCACACTACAGTCAAAGATTGTAACGTGTCTGTGCCGTTTATGTTGCTACCTGATATTTCTGTGCTAGTGTAAATGTTATATAAGCATTACTGAGGTGGTTACTTCTTTCCTTGGTTACTACTGTATTTATCAAAGTCAGGAGGGTTTGTTCTGGGACAGCACAATGGTGCAGTGGTCACCTCACAGTAAGAAGGTTGTGGGTTTGTGAGGTTGCATGCATTCCCTGTGTGTACCCCAGCTTTCTCTCACAGTCCTAAAATTAGGTGAAACTGATTCTAAATTGGCTGCAGGTCTGAGTGTAAATGTAAATGGTTGTCTATGTCTCTGTGTTGCTTGTGTTATAGACTGGTCACATGTGAACCCTGTATGTGTACCGTACAGCCAGGGATAGGCTACAGCCCTCCCTGCAGCCCTGAGTTAAGCAGTTGGGAAAATGGATGGTTTGCGCTAAAATGACTCAATTAGAAAAGTTGAAATTTATGAAAAGTGCTTCCTTAGTGTTGCATCATGGTATGTCATGGATTGTGGAGGAATGAAATGTACAGCAATGCTTCTTTCCTTGTTGTGGCTGAGAGCCCCATAAAATGTTACCAGTGGCCACTATGGACCAGAAAACTGCACTTCAGGAAATCTGGCCCTGAAAAATCAGCAAAGAAAGTACTAGAAAGCTATAAATCCATCTTTCTACTTCGCCAATTCAGAGCTGGAGCCTACCTGTGCTGTCATATTGCAAAAGCTGGAGTACATCTTGGACACTATATCGCAGGGCTATTTCAAGAGATGCCACCTTCGATTCATGTGCTGCACTAGTAAAAAATGAGAGAAATGTAAATTGGAAAACGGGTCCATAAAATATTGCCCATTTTTCCAGTTACTTATGCTTAGCTTTGTGTGGTAGCAAGGATCCCAGCTGATGGTCCTTCTTCACCTTGGTCAGACTGTTAGGATATCACAAGGCTAAATCGATAGATGCATCCACACGGGCACAGGGAGAGTGTGCAGTCTCCACACAGAGACACCAGTCAACCAGCAGTTTTGTACCCAGAACGTGATGAACCTGCTAATCACTGCAGCACAGTGATGTGAATTTTGCACCTCCACTCAACATTTAAAAAGTCTTTTTTTAAATATTTTCACTGCCCATAATTGTACTGTCATAATTCACTTGTTGTTCTACTCAGTCTTGTTTTAAGCCAGCAGCTGTTTCCATTAGTCAACATAAGAAAAATTCACTGTACTAAATGTTTCAGCACCAAACAACAGGTTAGAAAACAGCTGGTGTTAGTGAAGCATTTAGCAGAAATTTCCCTCTGGACTTGACCAAAATAGAGCTTCAACAAGAGAAAATATTGGACTTCATTCATCAGGTGGACAAACACATGAATGTTATAGTTGCGCCTCGGTTTCTCTATTTGTACATTAATGACTTTTCTCACACCACCATTACGTTCATGACAACCTAAATTGAAAGACAGACTTATCTTCTTTCTACTTTGTTATCTTTGGTCTTCTTTAGATTCATTTCTCTCTAAATGATGATGTCTGCTTTACAGCTGCTCTCTAGCCCAGTGGAAAAGCCCCAAACCATCAATCCAAGATCCAGGCAGCCCCATCGCAGTGGCAATGAAATGAGAATCTATGTTGTGACAAAGCTGACCTCCTTTTCCTTGTCTCGAGAGATTTTGCCAGTAGGAGGTGAGAAGAGAGGATGGGGGAGAAGGGAAAAGGCAACTGTCAACGAAAAACTGAGAAAATTGGGTTGGTGGAGGCACAGATGAGGTAAGGCAGTTAAATGAAATCTGCAGAAGCACTGGAATGTAATGGGGAGGGTGAGGAAACTTGCAGGAATGTAAAAAGGAAGAGGCCAGGAGGTGGAAAAGTATGGGGGAAAGAGAGGGAGATTAAAGGAGAAGAGAGGTCAACGAAATAAGGGTAAGTTACTGCCAACAGGAGTTGGAGTGCTATCCTTTTCTCTTGTTTCATCCTCCTTGTGCCTCTAGCAGGAGTTGATTTACTGCCCACTACCAAATGAAGATACCCTCCACGGTCATCTGCCTCCATCTCCCCAGTTTACTGCTCCTTCCCAGAGGTGATATTAACACCTGAGGAAACACAGTGCTCCTTTTCCCCTGCTGTAGCAGGGACTTTATGGAGCCCCGCACTGCCAGAGAGAAAGAGCATTACTCAGGCAAAAGTATGTGGTGCTATAATAGTTGCAAAATATCTCTGCTTTGCAATAGCGACACTCCACAGAGTTGTAATGGCCCTTCAGCAGAACTTGAATGGAACAAAACAGCCTTTTGTTGTAATGCTGCACTAAACTCAGTGGCAGTCTGACGCTAAAATCTGGAATAATATTGTCACAGAAATTAGTGCTATCTCTAATTTTGTCCCAAAGAACACATGGGTAAGAAAGCCAGCACACACAGAAGGTCCTTCTGACTCCTGTGTGTGCTTGTGTACTCTCACCTCTCTGATCTCTCTTCTCACCACCTCGTGTTACTCCTCCCCTGTTTCATTTTCCTCCCTTACTTCCCTTTCCTCTTCTCTCCCATCTTCACCTCTCTCCCTCCACGACCTTTCTTTCACCTTAAATCCATATAATCAGTTTTGCTGCCTCTCTTTGCCACTTCTCCTTCCCTTCACTGTCCCCACGCCACTCTTCCATCCTCTCGTCCATGCTCCGCTGTGATGTTTCATTTACTTTAATCTAATTTGATGTTATTTAATTTAGAGCGCAGTGACTTGTGATGGCTCAGCAGGGATTCGGGGGTGTAGCTGCACTGTTGCACTATTATGTGTGTCTGTGTGTCTCTGCATGTGTACAGTCACACATATGCATACGTTCACAAGTCTGCAGTGTGCACACATGCACAGATGTGCCCTTCGGCAGAGCAGAAATGTTTAATTTTTGCAGCCTGTGTTTGTCTCTGAGAAAACAAACGAACTTACAATCATGCCAAGATGGTCATCATTTATTTACATGGTTGAGTAAGATTTAGGAGACAGTGGGGAGAATGAGAATGAAAAGATGATGTGGGTAATGTTTAGACAGCCATACTTACAAATAAATGAGGGGTGCAGGAGGAGAAATACATGGTGAGAAGAAGGGGAAGAAGACAACGAGTGACCTTGGGGAGGACAGATAAATAGACGTATTGTGATTTATATGACTTCATGCATTATTGACAAGGAAAGTATTAGCTGCAGGGAACATTTTTCACTTGCAATAATCTCCAGACTGTTATGACATGCTGCTATAGACGCCAACTATCAAGACAGAAGTGTATTGAACATTAAAAATTCAAGCCAGTAGACATACTCCAAGCTACAGAGGACAGATCACAATGTATGAGATAAAGTAAAATCTGGTTTCTGCATTACTATCTTTGATATGTATCTGTTGGAATAAGGTGCCTTTGGCCCAAAGCTGCTACGAGAGGAATAAAGTTACAAATTGATTGTAACTACAGATGTTTTTCAGATATCTTCAGTACAATACAGCATGCCGGTGAACACAAATAATGAAGTAATGTTGGACATTTGTTTCTTTTTTTATGTTATATACTGTGATAATACTCTTGATTTGTGAATTCAGGCGTTTTCAGCCACATTGCCACAGGTGTGTAAAAACAGCTTAGGCACAAAGTGGGAGACCACATAAAGTTACAGAGCAGACTATGTGTTGAGGCACGTCGTGTATAAATGTAATCAGTCCTCTGCTGATTCAGTACTCTCCAAGTTCCAAACATCCTCTGTTATTAACATCTGCACAAAAATCATGGAAAGTCATGGAAGCGTGGAAACCCACATTTCATGGTGTGGATTTCTATGGCTGATCAGCTCCTGCAGGTGTGTAGTGTGCGTGACCAATACTTTTGTACATATACTGTATGACTAGAAATATTCTCTTACATATTCATTTGCAAATTGAATAGAGTGAATTGTTTCCTGATGTAGTTACTTGTCATAATAAAGAATGCAAATGTAAGTAAGCAATACAAATACAGGAAAATATGAAATCCAATTTCAGAGTGTGTTTTTATGTCCACAATTGACACTTTGCTTTTTTGCTTCACCATTGTGTATTCTGTATTGTTTGTTTACCTAGAAAGTCTCAAAGTTTTGAGCTCAGATGAACTTGTAATCCTGTTAGTTTTATCCCTCAGACGTTCTCAGAGAGCAGCAGGGATGCCAGCAGCATTACCATATCATGAATTAAAAGTAATTTAATCGTGTTTTAATTAAACCTCATTTGGGTCTGTTGCCAGCGTGTGTGGGTGTGTGTATGTGCATGTGTCTTTGTTTAAGTGGAAGATGGGTTTTTTAAAAATGACTGTCTACAGACTTGAGCCTTCTCTCTATATCGCTCTCTCTTTCTGTGTGTGTTTGTGTGTGTGCGCACATGCGTGTGTGTGCTTTACACAGTGTGATGGGTTTTTTCTGTCTTTTTAGGGGAACTCTTCTTGTTAGTTTGTGATGATGCTCACACAGAAAGAGGGTACTTTTCTCTCTTTATGTCATTTATTAATTTTTTTGTTTGTTTTTTTCTTTTTGCCACTTATCTCTCACTCTGGGGTTTTTGTATTTACCTTTCAATGGCCTAAATTAAATCAGGTATGGCTGTGTGACTTTAATGTAGCTTTTAAAACTGTTATACACAAAGATCCAAATATATGAACACAGAAATAATACGTGAAACATTTCTATTGGTTTGCTTGTGCCTGCGTTTGCACTTTTTGGATATAACTTGCACCTGATTCAAACTCAAACCATTTGGAACTTGACAGGGATGAGAAGAAAACTGCTGGTGCTGCTGCTGGATTCGGATGTCTGAAGGGATGATGGACTGGCAGCTGCCTGGCTCAGAAGAGAAAACAGACTAGAACAGCTTAAACCTACCAAGGTGTGAGATTTATTCATGCCGTGTGTGTGTGGGTGGGTGTGTGTCTGCTGAGGTTCAGCTGATATGGGTTTTTTGGATTTTCTGATATTTTTGAACTAAAGTTTCCTGCAGCTGGTGCATTACATTTGAGCATTTCATGGTGAAAAGGACATGCACTATAAATATATATATATATATATATATACACACACACACACACACACACACATATATATATGAACCTTCGGAGGTAGCATTTAGCAGCCAGGGGCACTGAAACACTGAAAGTTCCTCTCGAACACATTAAATATGTAACTGTTCCAGGATTTAGCAGCCTCTATTGAATGCTCAGGAAATCTCTGGGATAAAATGAGTTTTTAATCTGCTGAAACATTAATAGGTAATTAAACGAAGGAATGAGATCTGCAGAGAACATAAGAGATGGATCTTTGCATCAGACATATCCACAATAATAAACACTGACTGTCAGTGTAGCAGGGTGACTTAAATGCTCCGTTATTGTGCGAGCTTTCATGCTTGTTAGTGTTTGTGTGCCGCTCATGTGCATCACTAAGTGTATCCAGCTATTTCAAGCAGATGATGAGTCACCAGTGGTAATCTCCAAATGACAGTGGGTTACATTTTGAGGGTACATCCATCATGTTTGTGGGAAGTACCTGCAGGTGATCAAGGTAGTCCCTGTGCACAGTTAACTCGTTAGCTGTCCTACCAACTCTGACTTTGGCCGCCGCTGCTCTAAAAGGGGCAGTAATTTCTAATTTTATGGTCTTGTGGGCAGCGGGGGCAACAAGCTATGTTAAAGTTACCGTGACTAATGTCATTACAGGCTGTCAGACAGACTTTGCTTTAGATGTGTAGCTCACAGCTTACAAACAGGGAGCAGGTAAAGCTTCATTGACTTTCCCAAAGGCACTCTCTGTCCCATTACAATTCAAACTGTGTTTTCATTTGTGCAAATACACCACTTTTAGAGTGGAAAAAGTTTTAGATTAGATATGCCTAATAATGAAAGCATGCAAGCTAAACCAAGTTCATTTTGAGTGTGGCACTGATGCACACTGTTACACCCTAATTCAATTTGCAAAGGAAATGGAGGATTTATCACTGAAAATAAATTGTGGAAACAGTGGATGGTTCTGGAAATATATCTTAATTTTATATGCACTACTTGTATATGCGCTAATCAGCCACTTTATTTGGTACAACTGATCGACTGTTTGCTAACACAACTATGTAATACGCCAACCGCATTGCAGCACCTTAGTGCATTTAGGGATGTAGATACTGATCCACTGGAATTTTCCCAAATAACCACAGTATTTGCAGAGAATTGTCCAAAAAGAGAAAATATCCAGCAAAGAGCAGTTTCCACTGTGACAGTGCCTCCTTCATGTCAGAGGTCAGAGGAGAATGACCAGAGTGCTTTCAGATGATGGGAAGGTACCGGCTGATTACAATAAATAACTACTTGTTACAACCAATATGCAGCAGAGCATATTTAAACTCACCAGGCATCAAACCTTGAAGCAGTGGTGTGATGAGTCAGAATCTGGTGTAAACAGCATGAATGTGAGTTTAAAATACACATAATTATCTGAAAAAATGTGTTAGCCCTGTGACAAACTGGTGACCTGACCTGTACCCTGCTTCGTGCCCTAGGATAGCTGCGATAGGCAGCTCGACTCTGACCCTGATAAGGATAAGAAGAAGAGAATGGATGGATTACTTTAAAACTATTCAGATGTAAGTGGCATTAAAGTTGTATTCAGAATTTTTTTCATGTGCAGTGGTGATTGAAGTTTTTTTTTTTTATTTGCGCAGAGCTAAATGTCTCATGATGTTAGTTATCTTTTTTTTTATTTTTCAGTGTCACATCTGCCAGCAGCTGGCCCTCCACCCCCATTCTCCATCACACATGCTTGCACACTCTTTCCTCCAAAGGTCTAGATGTGAAATCCCATAAGCGTTGTATTATTCATGTGGTGTTGCAGATGTAACCTTCTGAGAGGGAACTTTACGTTGTGCCCCGGGGCTTTTGAGCTTATTACTTTTTATAGAAAGCATATTTATTTGTGTTTAGGAAACAGTTTGAGGCAGAGTTTTATAAGAACACTCGATGGGCAGGCTTATTGTTGGCTGTCTGACCTTTCAGCCGTACCGTTATGTGTAGTATATTTATGTCTGTTCCATTTCAGGCATCCAGCTGTTTACCACGGATTTCTTGTGATCTCTTCCTCACTTACGCACTTTGTCCCTTTGTTCAACCTGTATGTATTCATGTATGCAAACACATATGGTAGAGCCAAAAAGGCACTATATCACTGATTTTTGAGTATCTCCTCATAATGTTCCCAATCCTGGGTACATAGGTGAAAGTGAATTACCCCGCATAGGGAGTTTAAATTTAATTTTCGATGATGCCCACGGTGCTAAACTCTAGCTGACAGGATAAATTTTTTCCCCATGGAAGGTCATCATTGCTTCAGGACTTCAAATAAGCATGGCAGGGAGGTGGAGTGGAATGGATGATGACAATATTTAAATGCAAATGAAAATGAGGTTGGATTTGGTGAGATGACGCACGTATTATCGAGCAGGGTAGTGATCTGAAACTGTAATCTGGTTTCTCAGGTTTCCACTGCATGAGGGAGCAGGAAACAAGATTAAGGCCCAGTTCCTCAGCCAGCTGCAAGTTTACTAAGTAGACAGAGTTTATGTAAAAAGTATTTCAAGTACCACCCAGATATAGAATATGGTGTCTTATACACTTTTGCACGGCAGTAAAAAAAACAAAAAACAAAACATAAGGTCACAGTTCATTTTCAATTATTTCTCTACTGAAATTACAAACGTTGTTGTCCTTCAAGACAGTCCTTTCATTCTCATAACGACACAACTGTGGAGGAGGCTATTAAAGCAGTACATTATCATCACCTTTCACTCTGGTGGAGGAAATAAACTGCCATATCTGAACGTGGACTTTGAAATGCTAATGTTCTTGCTAGGAGGCTGATGTACTATGACCTCAACAGAGACTCTTTCAGTCTGTATACTTAATCTGGCCTGTTTCACTTAACGATCTGCTTCTGCATAATTCTGTTTCCCTGTTTAACTTGAAACGCTTGATACTGTTATTTTACTTACATGCCAAATATGTTTTGACTTGATTTGAATCTTAGGGGCATCTTGATGACAGGTCAGAGTTTCAATTCTGACCTTTCTGTTTCATTGCATGTCTTTCTGTATAATTTGTTGGCACTCTCTGCTGTCAACAATCTAAATGTGTGAAGTCTGTCTCTCCGGGCTATGATTTGGTCATGGTCCCATTTATGTAGTGATTAAAGCTCAGGAGGCCAAAAGCGTGCCTCTATTACCGAGCAATAAATGGTGTGTGAGAGCAAAACATGTCCGTGGTAGAAGATGCAATTTTATATGGTGCAGTTTGCTGATGCTGATGGTTGAACATCAGGGAGGTTAGTAAACTTAACAAGCTCCTTAGGGTTGCCAGTTCTGTCCTAAGCTCCATGGACACTCTGGGTGCAGCAGTGGAGAGAAGGACTTTGTCCAAACTAGGAGCTATAATTGACAACCCCTCAGGAGGAGTGTGTTCAGCAGGATGATCCTCCAGCTGAGATACAGGACAGCAGAACCGAGTGCCGGGATGCAGCTTCTGTCTGCTATATAACCATGTAATTCCTAAATAGTTAATGTAGCACTTTTGTTAAACCCTTTGAATTAAAACTGAAATTCTGCAGTTTAATCACATCTTGAATATTTGATTTAAGCCCCTCTTTGGTGGTATACTGAAGAAAATTAATTCAATTAAGTGTTATTTCTAGGGCCGGGTATCGTCACTGATTTCTAGAATCGATTCAATTCCGATTCACAAGGTCCCGAATCGATTCGATCCACGATTCGATTTAATTCGATTCGATTCGATTCGATTTGAATCTGGGAAATTTTGACAGTCAGAAATATTATAATTCAGATCAGTACATTTACATATTTTTGTATCTATAAAAAGGAAGCTGACACACACAAGTGTTTATCAAAGGTGTGAGCATCACAGCAGATGCCTTTGTGTCAAAGTAGCTGAGGATAAAACAGAAAAACATGAAGGTGGTTTTCCTGGCCTGGGATTTTATAAAAATATTCTGCAGTACATCAAAAACGAAAGAAAACAGTTAATCAACACATGAACATTACCTCTGAAGTTACAGCGGTTTTATTAGAGACACGGCTAACCGTTTTGCATTTTGCACAATTTTAAAAAGTTTAAATTTGTTCAGAAGCCTATTGAACCTATTGAGAAATTAGGTTTTCTTTTCGGAAGTATATAAAACGGGGGGAAAAAAACATCGGCCGACAGCGCTGTGGTAGACTTGTGCGTAATAAGCAAGCGAATAATGAAGAGTACAGAGAGAGAGAGAGAGAGCTGTGCATCGTGGTCGAAGCAAAACAGCAAAAGTCAGAGTGAATCCATGACGATGTTTATGTGAAGCGTAGTTTGGATCTTCTTTTGCTGCTGGTTCGGTCAATATTGTTTGGAGAGACATCAAACTAACAGCTTTAGAATCAGCGCATAAAGGGCGTGAACACAAAGCGCGGACCCGCCGACAGATCAGAATCAGCGAGCTGTCGGCTTTCAGCCCCGACTGTGAGAAAGGCGACATCTAACTGATTCTGATCCGCGGGTCGCGCTGTGTGTCTAAGTCTTTGTGCAGAATCCATGTTCCTGCTCTCATTTACTGTTTTAGCTGTTTGGTGGTTGTTGAAATTTCGTGAGATTTCACCAGAGATTCTGGCATTTCGGACAAAATAAATTTATATTAAAAAATCGATTCAGGATTTTAATGAATCGATTTTACGTTATCCAAGCCAGAATCGATTTTAATCAATAAATCGATTATAAAAACCCACCCCTAGTTATTCCTATAGTGCCAAATCATAACAGCAAGGTGCTTTATAAAGTAAAAGACCCTACAATAATACAGAGAAAACCACAACAATCAAGCACTGTGAGCAAGCACTTGGCAACAGTGGGAAGGAAAAAACTCCCTTTTAACAGGAAGAAAGCTCAGGGAGGGGCAGTCATCTGTTGTTGGGGGTGAGGGGAGGGAGACAAGACAAAGACATGCTGGGGTTGAGAGCCAGATATTAATGACAACTAATGATTAAATGAAGAATGGTGAAAAAACACAGTAAGTAAAAACAGTGAGTGTAGAAGAAATACTCAGCAGCCTGGCCCTAGTGCAATGTAACTAAGGGTGGATCCGCGTCACTTGATCTAGCTCTACCTAAAAGCTTTATCAAAAAGGAGAGTTTTAGGCCTAATCTTAAAAGTAGAGAGGGTGTCTGACTCCTGAATCCAAGCTGGGAGCTGGTTCAAGAGTAGAAGGGCCTGAAGGCTGAAGGCTCCGCCTCTCATTCACAGAAGTACGCCTGTAGTCTGAGAGTGAAACGCTCTACTGGGGTGATCTGGTAATATGAGATCTTTGAATGTAAATGTAAATAGAAGTCAGTGTCCAATAATTTATGGATGTAACTAAATATATATGATCATTTCAGACCATTGTGATGGATTGCTGACCTGTCCAGGGTGTACCCTGCCTCTCCCCCTATGACAGCTGGGATAGGCTCCAGCTTGACTCTGATTCTGAATTGAATAGGCACAAGAAAATGGATAGATGTTCAGATTTAAAACTTCTTCTCGTCATTCCTCTGTTCGTATTTGAAGCTGCATGTTTCACCAGTTGTCAGTTCTCCGAGGTCACTTGGCAGGATCCAATTGTGAATGTGAAATCCATGTAATAGTCCAGGTGAGGTGTATTATTCAGTCAGCAGGGAAATGCAAAAGCATGAATGAGGATGCTGAAAATAATTCAGATTGTTAGACTCGGCGTGGAAGCCAGTTATGAAGCAAACATAAAAAAGAACTGCTGACATTTGAGTTCTCAATACTGAAGAAAACCACAGTGAGTTCAACATAAAATTCAGATTATGACCAGACACCATCTGCACAGCTGGGTCAAGTGGATATTAAGGACGGATGGACAGATGGACTCCAGAAATATGGCAATGATGAAAGAAGGGACTGGACAGAATCCAGTAGTGGGCTGAATTTGAGTTTTCAATTCTGAAATTTTATATTTAGAATTTTGTATTTAGGAACCCCTGCTGTAACAGTTCAATAGTGGCAGAAAAAGGCCAAAGTTCTAACTTGTAAAGAAGAGGCACGGACTACATTGTAGACCTTTTACACCACATTCATCTAAAAATGGAATTAGGTAATATATATTTTAAAGAGCTCTCAGTTCTGCACTATATTTGAGATACCTGTAATACATGCAGGCTACATGGAGAAAAGGGAAAAAAACAATACCAGTGTTTGGTTGATAATTTTGTTGGATAAAGATATAATTTTTGTACTTTTGCTTCTGGACGCTGTTACAGTTCTTTTAAAATTAAACAGTCATGGTTAATTAATATGCAGATGTTGTCCACGTTTCAGCTGAGATTCAAGGGGTTTTACAAAAAAATTCTAGTAAATGTTTACTCACTGGAGATATAATCAGCCCATTTTCAAAGGCTTAAAGTTAATTGGGCTACTTACTGTCCAGCTATTTTGTGGCCAGGTAAGGGCTGTCCACTTGTTATTTAATGAGAAAAGAAGCAGACATGATATAAGAATCAGAATCAGCATATTTTATTAATCTCTGAGAAAATTAGTTAGTCGCATCTGAAAAAGTGTTGAAATGTGTTTTATGGCTTTTACTGTATTGATAAAAATGAGGGCCAAACAAAGAGCTTGTAAGTTAGTGAGGTTGCCAATATAAATAGATAAATAGATAAACCTTTCAGAGAGATACTAAAAAATGTAGAAGAGGCCAAATCAACAATCAATGGAACCTGGCCAGCTTAGCAATATCTAAAGACCCAAAAGGTCTAAAAAAGAAGAAAACTGCATGATGACAGAATTATTTCTATAGTTAAGAAAAACAACAACGCAACATCTGTCTTTGGACAAATGAAACCAAGATGAACTTGAACCAGAATGATGGGAATAAAGGAGTAGGAGAGAAACAGCTTATGGTCTTAAACATACAACATTATATGTCTAACATGGTGGAGGTAGCATTATGGAAAAGGTATGTATGGCTGCCAGTGGAATCAGGTCACTAGTGTTTATTGATAATGTGACTGCTGATAGAGGAAGCAGGATGAATTCTAAAGTGTGCAGGGCTATACTCTCTGCACAGATTCAGCCAAATGTTGCAAAACTGATCAGTGTTTCAGTGCAAATGGATAATGACCCAAGGATGCTCCAAAAGCAACCCAAACGTTTGTCCAGATCAAAGAAATAGGATATTTTTGAGATCATGTGACCAAGAGCATGCTTTTCCAGCACAGAGGCCTACAAGCAAGCAGCAACTGAAGGTTGCATTAAAAGCCTGGAAGAGAACCTCAACAGGGGAGACGCAGCATTCGGTGATCCATTTGTTCTAAACTTCAGGCAGTCACTGATTTTCATCCAAGTGTTAAAAATCAATCATTATTTATTTAAAAATATAAAAAATACAACTGCAGGTCAAAGCTCTATCATGCACAGAAGAAGCCAAATGAGAGCATGCAGCTATCTTAAAGCGAATCTAAAATCAGCTGATCAAAAGTAGACAAGTGTTTTGTGGTAAGATTAATCAAAATTTGTAATTTATCATTTCTTTTTAGAACTCGTGGAAAAAGCATTCTCCAGACTAAGGAGGATAAGGACCACTTGCCTTGTTATCAGCGCTCAGGTGAAAAGCCTGCATCTTTGATGGAATAGGGGTACATTAGTACCTACTGTATTGGCAACTTGCACATCTGGAAACGCTCCATCCATGCATAAAGGAATATACAGGTTTTAGAGCAACTAATGCTGCCATCCAGAAGACATTTTCTTCTAAGGGAAGGCCTTCGATATATTAGTAAGATAATGCTAAACTGCATACTGCAGCTATTACAAAACCATGACTTTCCAGTGGAAAAGTCAGATGCTTAACTGGTTTGCCTGCAGTCCAGACCATTCAGCAATTAAAAACATCTGGTGCATCATGAAATGAAAAATACAACAAAGAAGACTCAGTACTGTTCAGCAGTTAGAATCCTGTGTCAGATAGGAGTGGGACAATATTCCTCTTCCAAAAGTCCCGCAGCTGCTTATTTTTTCAGTATTCCAGACACACTCAGGATCACCTTCACTTCTCAGGGCATGTTGATAAACCTGCAGGTGCAGAAAGAAAAACAGAGGAGAAGGTTTAAATTTTGTTTTGCAGTTTAACCAGTGTTCTTAGTTTGTTCGCTAATCTTAAGTTAATGTTCCTTGTTTTTCTTTTACAGCTTCACTAACATATACTGAAAAAAAGGGACTGGCCATCTCTTGGATTTATGTAGGCATCTTGCATGTATTTAACACAATTGCCTCATGCTTTAAAGTTCAGTGTAACTATAGAAATTACATGATATGCAGAGAGGGTATATTAAGTTGTTTATATCTTGTTCAAGTGAAGTACGTCAATAATATAGCAATGTTAAATCTCGCGACACCACACGTGATTTTGTCTCGCGCCCTTTGGATTGTGGTTTGAGGAAGGCGTCCATGTCAAGTCTCAAGTCGAGCAGCCGCCTCTGCTTTTTTTGGTATACCAAAAAAAGGAAATTGGGTAGTTGTTTCATTTACAAAAGTCTAACTTGTAATTTGAACAAAATAATTTCATGTTTCTATGGTGAACGCAATTAAATCATGTAGGGTCTGTATGAAATTCAGCAACTTAATTTGTTCTTGTTGAGATGACATGATAGAATCTAGTAAGAGTGGTTAGTAGCTGGACTCATGAAATTCACAAGATCACCTAAGATTTCAAACTGCAGGAAAATCCCTGGAGTTATAAGAGGCAGACAACTATACACACACCATCCTATCTGCTATCTGCATCAAGCCTTATAATCATAGCTTTCTTACTGTTGTTAAGCCTGGATTGGTGGCGTGGTGGTTAGTGCTGTTGCCTCACAGCAAGGAGGTCCTGGGTTCAAATCTACAATCTAACTTGCAGTTGCTTCTCTCTGGGGATTCTTGTTTCCTCCCACAGTTAGAAGACCTGCACTCATTAGAGTTAGCTTAATTGGTCATTCTAAACTACCCGTGTGAGTGCAAATGGTTGTTTGTCTCTATGTGATAGACTGGTGAGCTTTCCAGGGTGGACCCTGCCTCTTAACCTATCACTTCGGGGTTATGCCCCTGCAACCCAGTTAAAGATATGGAAGTTGTTGTAAATCCATTCAATTTTTTATGTTAACTAGACTTTGTTGATGTAATATGAAGACAACATGTAGTATTTAAGTGACCAAGTAGTACTGGTTATTGAATAGTGTTGGAATAAAAATGACAAAATTGTGAAGGATTAATATATTCCAAGATCTCAACTTACTTCATCTAAACATGTTTCAATCATGTTTTCTCAACACAAAATGCACAGGTTCATTGAATATGAATGAGTTGTGTTGATTTAACTCAGTTGTTTCTGCCAAAGCAAAACAATTGTGTGCAACCAATGTCCACTATTGAATTAAATAAATCCAACATGCTCTTTGTTTCAGAGTAGTTGAGATGGACAAGATTAACAAAACTCATCCTGAAAGACACGTTTTGAATATGCAGAAAGCTTGAAATCTTGCAGAACTACATCTGAATATATGCACATCTTGTTACCCTCCAACATCTGAACCCAGGCTAACAGAAAAGGAAGAAGATTAAATCGCTCCTTTGTGTGTCTTGAATAATAAGACAAAATGAGAAATGTTGAGAAATAAAATCTATTTGAAACCAATACAGAAAGTATTTCAGCATAGTGATGCACATGGATGTATAAAGATTCATGCAGGGTATAAACAGTCTGATGCTCAGAATTTCCTCGAAAAGGACAACACCTTTCTCAATGTCCTGTCATAATGTTTAAGTTACATATATACATAGATGTTTCCTTGTGGTACGTGTTTTAGTGTCCACCAACTGTACTAAAAAAATACATTATTATTTTTTAAAGACACCTTTTGTATAGTTCTGTCCTTAAAGTGCGGATCTTAAACTATTAGAGAAGTACAGAAATTAGATTTTGACATTTAAAAAGGTCAGCGAGTGGCCATAGAGTGTTATTTTAGAGATGAAGTACTATAATATGTTTACGTGTTTTTAAAAAAAATATCGTAATAGATCCCAAATCCTTCTAAATGTTGAGGCATTTTACTTCACCTTCATTTGTCCTGCCTCTAATGGAAAACAAGGGGGAGCCATTCAGCACCATGGACAGCGCCCCCTTCAAGAAAAATGCTCATGTTTAGGAAACTTTAGAAAAACAGAGGTAAAGTTCAGACCTGTGTAGGTCAGGTTCAAAACCTTCGATAGCCTCATTAACTCTGTACCCAGCACCGTCAGAGCGCCACGGTGAAACATTTATGGCTCGCTTGTGTTGTCTTTACTTTTCACTGATGTCTCAAATCCCAGGGAGAAACAGCAGTCTAGCGGCCCATCACGCTGCTACATCCCTGAGGCGAACGCATAATGTATTAACCCTTTGCGACCAGCGCGAGGAGAGTGCGCCGGGTGTTGAAAAGGGCTGCTCCAACTACTTTTAAATATTACGGCGGAGCAGCGCGGTAGACACAGTTCAACCTCAAGGCTAAAGACTGCAATCGAGCTGCTGCGGTCCCACTGATGGGGGGAAGCTGAGGCTTCACATGGTCTATTATATAATTAGTATACGGAGTGTAAAATGGGGGTATTTTCATCAGAGGCTGGAAACACAGACAGCCTGATAAGAACGAAAGGAAGGTCTAATAACAGTGGTTTAAAAATAAAAGGAAAAGAAAGAAAAAGGCTTGGGTGGAGGAAGGTGCCTTGAATCTTGCAAGAAGATGAAAAAGATGAAGACCTGGGAAGGGTGGTGGGAGTGAGGGATGGAGTGGGGGGTAGACACACTGCATCATTTAAGTACTGCGGCTGATGTCACTTCCTAAACACCATAATTGGTCATCAATGACTCTTATAGCTGTGAAGAATGGCTAAATGAAAAAACACAAACACACTTCCCCGGGGCTTTGTTTCAGTGATTCGTTGAACCCTTAATTGCTCGGACCTCACAGCCTCTCTCTCTCACACACACACCTGATAGAAGGGCAACTCCCACTGAGGACGGCGTCGCATATCTTCCCGCTCACCTATACACAGCCTGCTGCCGTCGCCCCCCTTATGTGCCCCCTCCCTTACCGGACTGGACTGACAAATGGGTTAAATCTGTCAGCAGGAGTAGCCGTGATAGATGCACCAGGAGCGTCGGGAGATCCCTTCCCGTCCCTTTGCTGCTTGACAGATCTGCGCTCAAAGCTTTCGCCGTGCATCATCCACGCTGTGGTTTGAATTCGACAAGGAAGACTGAATTAGATCGTGTTTTTTCTTCATTTCTTTCTTTTTAAAATTTCTTTTATAACAGGCGACTGAGAGAAGCAGCTGCAACAGCAGCACCGGTTCTTAGACCCAGACCCGTGGGCGGCTGGGTGGCGTTCGTCTGGGCGAGCTGATAGGACGCAGATTTGGCACTCTACCTACCAACTGCTTCATCCCAAAACGACCCCAAATTCTCGAGACATGGCGATGAGAAGTGAGATGTAGAAAGCGGACATAAGGCCATTCATGTAGGTCTGTGTTTCAGCCAAAACGGACAACATTTCACACCATCACCACCACCAGAGTCCTCCCCATCTAACCAGTTGATTTTTTTAAAATAACTATCTAAAAAGTGTGGAACACATGACACGCTGGTGAATTCCCCAGGCAGGTCCAACACAGAGACTGAATGAGTCCATCTTTGACTGTCGGACGGACTCCTCAAGAGCACAGGACGGATGCAAACAGAATAAACACATCTTGGCAATTCACACAAACACCTTCAGCGTCTCCGCCAACGGTGCTCTAACAGAACGGGGTGACTCGCACACCGGAGGAAAAGTCGTTTCACGGGCAGGTAGGCTATACCCTCACGGCCAATTAGCGTGCTGCCTCCGGGGCGGCGTGTTAAAGGTGATAAAGGTGATTACCGCGACCTAGAGCCCATGCGTCGGTCCTTCTGATCGCCGTGGAGACGCGCAGGCGACTGCACCTGTTGTAATCTCGTCCGTGTGAATGTGTAGGGCTTGTGTGCGCGTGGGCGTATGCGCGTGCGGAGCACATATAGACCTCAGTATGCGTTGACGAGGTGTGAGCCGTGCTTTTTTTGTTAATGGGTGACAAAGTGACAAAACAGCGTGATGTGTGTGTGTGTGTGTGTGTGTGTGTGTGTGTGTGTGTGTGTGTGTGTGTGTGTGTGTGTGT